>NC_086012.1:9647500-9947500 GCF_030014385.1 Trichomycterus rosablanca
GTCATCGTCTAGATGTTCATCAGTGGTCACAGGTAGCTGCTAGATGCTAGATGCTAGATGACCCATTGTTTATATGACGTAGACAGACACAAAGCACAGTTTGGGTCTCCTGCCACTTGGAGGGTGCAACATTCATATTGTTTATCTTTCTAGATTATCCAGACTGAATTACAGATGTGGATGCTGCAACCATCTGACCCGTTTTACTAAGGTGACTGTTAGACAATGATTGTCATCGGCTTCCCCCGTCTACAGTTACACTTTTAGCTTGCTTAGCTAACACGGTTAGCCTCAGGCCATTCAAACTAAAGGGCTAAGATGGCACATCCCACTAGCATGCTAGCTAACATCTCTCTCCGTCTAGCAAAAACTATTAATTTGTCACTGACAAACCCAAAATTGCATAAAAAATAAAAACTAATGATAATTACTTACATTAATAAATTAAAGAAGTTTAGTGTTTCTGTGTCGTTCATTTAATACATTAAACCACGGTAAGTTTTTTTTTTTTTCTCACAATTTCTTAGGACCTCGAGCTGTAACACAAGTTTAAAAGTGAAACAGGAGGAAAGTACAGCTAAACATGAGTACATGTGGAGCTTTCAGAGTGGATTTGACTGTTATTCCACGCAAATGCATATTAGTCTCATATTCATACTTTGACGTTTTACCGCACCGCTTAAGCCAAGTGCTGACCAAAGCAAGGCTCGCATTGAGCGAAGCGCAAAACACTTATCATGTGAATGCGTCCTAAGGCATCTCAGTAGGCAGCATTTTAAGGCATCTAAAAATTTTGACTTTCCTCTTAGGAGCGTAAGCTACATCAGAATCAGAATCATCAGAATACTTTATTGATCCCAGAGGGAAATTGCAGTTACATGTTGTCTATGTAGAGCTTACTATGTTTTTAGACAGACCCAGTATAAGCTGACCAGTAGGGGGCAATACAAGTTCTTATTTAGTTTTAAACGTCAAAACAAAAAGTGTTTGTGTCAGTTTAAAATTGTTTGGATGATTAGTGTTAGTATATTACATATATGTATGTTGATAATACAGTTAAAATTTGCTAAAGAAAATTTTGTCTAGTCTGTTCTAACAATTTAAAATAAGACTTTTTTGTACCATCCATGTCTTTATAATTTTTGCTTTGTGCACAGAGGACAATTAATGCTGGTACATGTATCATTTATTTCACATGTGTCCAAATCCGACCCGCCACGTCATTTATGTGGCTCGCGAGAGCTTAAAAGACATAATTGTCTTAAAATACACTGTAAAAGCGTACATAAACTGCATCTCCCCCAATGCATGCCGATTTTGTGCCCCGCAAAGTGACCGCATCCCGCCACTAGATGCCAGTGTTTCCACATCATCGTTTAACTGAGGCGGTTTTTCAACAAGTGATGTTGAGAAATATTTACAAATAATCCCAAAATGTACAAGAAGAGAAAATTGAAGCAAAAGTGAAAGTGAAAACAAGTTTGTGCTTCAAGAAGAGAAACCGGTACGTCTCTTGTGTTATGAGGCCGTGTCTGTGGTAAAGAAGTACAATATAAATGTAGATATACATTATAAATATGCAGTATAAATTTAGCATTTTGACACCAAACACAGAATTTAGCATCCAAGAAAAACAACAAATTAACAAACAAAGTAAAGGATACGTTACAATCACCATAATGCAGATGTGGCCATCGGTGAAAATGAGTTTGACACCCCTGATTTATTTAAAACGCCTTAACTCAATAATCAGTAGCGGTGTTCACATACTGGCTGTATAGTTCTTATATCTGTATAGTGACTGCACAAACTCAATTTATTCTTTTTACTGCATTGTTTAACCATGCCTCATGAATAGAAAATGAATTTGTGGTGCAGACTGCATGAACTTTTTAGACATTCATACACACCCGCATAGGGATCAGACTCCACTAAAGACAGACGTCGGCAGCGTGGCAGATAATAAACAGACATTTCGAGGATGTAGCATTTTACTGAAAGACCAACTCATGGACAAAAACCCAACATGTTCTCCCGTCTAACTTGGTACATTCTTTTCCGATACATAGTCAACCAGCCATAGTGATACTGATACATGCACTGAAGGAGTAACGGATATTCAACCACTTGCATTGTTAGTTCATGTCGGTTTAAAATGCCTACATGATGGGTCTGTCTGAAAACCTATAGACAGCATTTTATGTCATCCAAAGAGCGCTCCTGAGAAGAAGAAGGCTGTCTTGATTTTAGATACCTTAAAATGCTGCCTACTAGGGCTGCACGATATTGGAAAAAAACTGACATTGCGATTTTTTTTTTTTTCCTGCGATATATACACTGTGTTCCAAATTATTATGCAAATAAAATTTTCTCAGATTTTCCAAAATTACCTATATGAATTGCAGTCATTGTAATTTTCCAGTCATCAACTATTAGAGTACAATTGAAAGGTTTTTGAACAAACTGCCAATGATAACAGTATATTTTAAAAAAAATAAAACACTCAAAATGCACTCAAAATGCATGTTCCAAATTATTATGCACAGCAGAGTTTTCAACCTTTTCATTTTTATAAAGAACAAAAAAATGGTCATTTGTGAAATTATAAGCATTAGCAGGTTATTACAAACTGAAATCAAACAGTTTTCAAGTCAAAACTTTATTCTAGGTGATGTTACATTTGCACATAGGACCCCTTGTTCGAAAGGAGCTTCTGAACTCTCTCGTCCATTGAATTTGTCAGGTTTTGGATGGTATCTGCTTCAATTGTTTTGCATGAGGACAGAATACCCTCCCAGAGCTGTTGCTTCCTTTGGATGATGCTCCAGAGGTTCTCAATGGGGTTGAGGTCAGGGGAGCATGGGGGCCACACCATAAGTTTGTCCCCTTTTATGCCCATAGCAGCCAGAGATGCAGATGTGTTCTTTGCAGCATGAGACGGTGCATTATCATGCATGAAAATGATCTTGCTGCGGAATGCACGGTTCTTCTTCTTGAACCATGGCAGGAAGTGCTGTTTGAGAAACTCCACATACATTATGGAGGTCATCTTTACCCCTTCAGGGATCCTAAAGGGGCCGACAATCTCTCTCCCCATGATTCCAGCCCAAAACATTACTCCACCTCCTCCTTGTTGGCGCCGTAGCCTTGTTTGCATGGGGTGTCCATCAACCAGCCATCCTCCACTCCATCCATCTGGACCATCGAGCGTTGCACGGCACTCATCGGTGAACAAAACAGTTTTGAAGTCAGTCTTCATGTATTGTTTGGCCCACTGGAGCCGTTTCTGCTTGTGTGCAGTGGATAGAGGAGGTCGACAGGATGGCTTACGCACAGCTGCAAACCTCTGAAGGACCCTGCATCTTGTTGTTCGGGGGACGTTGGAGGCACCAGCAGTTTCAAAAACTTGTCTGCTGCTATGACAAGGCATTTTTGCAGCTGCTCTTTTAACCTGACGTAATTGCCTGTTGGAAAGAGTCCTCAATTTTCCCTTATCAGCACGCACATGTGTGTGCTCTGAATCAGCTACATACTTCTTGATTGTGCGATGATCACGATGAAGTGTCTTGGCAATGTTGATTGTAGTCATGCCTTGACCTAAACACTCCACAATTTGTTGCTTCTCAGCAGCCGACACATCCTTTTTCTTTCCCATTTTGGCTGAAAATGTAGGCTGCTTAATAATGTGGGACAGCCTTCTTAAGTAGTCTTGCCTTTAATTGGACACACCTGCCAAACTAATTAGCACAGGTGTCTGCAATTGCTTTCAGTGATATAAAGAGCCCTGACACACATCACGATCAATGAGTTTAACTGACAAACAAAAAAATTCTTACCTTATCACTCCTAAACACTTTTTGCATAATAATTTGGAACACAGTGTATTGCGATATTAAATAAATGCAGGAATTTTCACCACATTATTAATAATATTAATAATGCATGTATCTTACTCTAAATAATGGGCTCATCTGTGAAAAAGGGTGGTGCCTACAAGAGATACAAAAGATTATGACAAGCTACATCTTTGTACTCGGTTGAAACTGAGCATTAAACTAAGAAAGCTTCAATATCACATGAGGGAATTAACAGGATTGACAAAATGGGTCATTTAATATTTTATTTCACAATCAAAACCTCTTCAAGTAGTAAACATTATTTAAAAAAAAACTATACAAACAAAAGAGCAGCTATACACCTGTTCGAAATCCGAGATGCCTTACTAAGCTCACTACTGAGGCATCTTAATATTTCCATGTTATTTTGACTCAAGAACGAGTGAGAATCGGAAGGGTCCTTAGTGATGAAGGCAATCCCAGAATTCATTGCGGCATCTCTTCTCTCACAGAAAAATAAACATGGCTGACGGTGCGGACAAAGTTATTTTCAAACGTAAATAAATAATTATTGATTTTTAACGAGTGTTTTATTTGCAAGTTTGGGCTTGTCAGCAATTGTAACAGTTTTCTGTACATGAATCGAGATGTTATATTGACATGTTAGCACTGTCCCACCTCATTCCATTGGTTTTAATGGCAAGATGCTAAATGCTAAACGCGAAACCCAATGGAATCGCTAAGTAGCGCGTTCGAATAACCTGCCTTATGAAAGTCAATGACTTATTAGAATCCTCTCTACTGAGGCAGCTGCATATGTAGGTAGTAAGACACCGAGGCGGCTCACTAGGTTTTCGAACACACTGGTAGATACGTCATGGAAAATGAGAACGGTGTGAATTTTCGTTTTGTGTCAAGCAGCAAAAAAGTTGTAGCATGACATATTTGATTTAATTTGCATTAAGTGACATCGCACGTCCTGCGATGTGACTATTGCGCATGCACACATCGCGATGACGATGCTGAAACGATATATCGTGCAGCCCTACTGCCTACTATGGTGCCTTAATTGGAAGCTATAAACTGACTGAATGACGAGGAAGCATCCGATGCTTCCTTAGCACTGAAGGCAATCCCAGCATTCAGTCCCAGCATTCAATCCCGGCACAACTTTTCTCACAGAAAAAATTACTAATACGGTGGTGGGCAAATACGGTGCTACGAAGGAGCTCTTTTCAAATGTAAATACATTCTCATTGATTTAATTTCTTTAAAGGTGAAGTGTAATTTATTTGCAAATTCGGGCTTGTCAGTTACACAGAGGGAGATGTTCGCTGGCATGCTAGCGGGTTGTGCCGCCTCAGCCCTGTGGTTTGAGTGCCTTGAGGGTAACCATATTAGCTTAGTAAGCTTAAACTGCGCTGACGTAATTACTAGCTAAGTAGTGTGTCTAATGCCTAGTTCACACTACACGATTTTTGCCCTGATTTTTGCTCGCCGACTGGTCGCCGCTAGATGTGGCAGCTCGGGAGCAACTCGGCGTTCGCTCAGCGATCTAAACTCTGCTCCGAGCACTTGCAGCATGTTAAATATCTGGATCAGTCGGCCGTGACTGGCAATGAGTGCGGTGAGGGGGATAATATAGTTTCTCACAGAATACATCAGCACACACACAAGCTTTACAATATTTGTGAACTTATCGTCCACGCCAAACCATAATACCAATACTGCATTGCAAAAAATATTTATTAACCTCCAACTCACTACAGAACAGAACAATCCCTGCTGGTCGCGTTGCCAAATCCACTCGGATTCATTTATTTTGGTTTCTCTTTGCTTTTACGCTGCACATCAGCGCACAAACAACTTTGATCGCTCGCTACTTGTTGACGTGCATTTTTGGACGTGGTATCACTTCTCGCGTTTGTTTTTGTGACAAAACATAGTTTGGGAGACCAGAGAAGCTCGCCTGCGATTCCAGTTGGTGATAGATCGTGTAGTGTGAACTTGGCATAAATGATCTGCCTTATAAGTTTGATGTCTTATTAGAGTCCTCTCTACTTAGGCAGCTGCCTAGCTACGCAATAGGCAGCAAGGCAGCTCACTAGGTTTTCAGATAGACCCAATGAGGGTTCGTTATAGTTTAATTTAAAGGCCTAAATGACAACTGTGATCCCCACCAAGAAAATTAAGTGACCATGAAACAGTACAACAGATTTGAACGAATATGGCATGTTTTCTGAGGAGTTAAGTTTTATTGTTTGTAGATAAAACCTTAGAACCCTTCCCAGATAGCTGAGCAACAGCAATAATAATAATAATAATAATAATACATTTTATTTATAACGCACTTTACATTTGAAAACAAATCTCAAAGTGCTACAGAAAAACAGTAATATAAAACATGAAATATAAAACAAATATAAACATAGCATTATGAGACATACATCATAAAATCAGCGTTAATTTAACAGTCATAACATCTGTTAAAAAGAAAAGTTTTTAGACCCTTTTTAAAACTCTCAATCGTCTGTGGTGCCCTCAGATGGTCAGGAAGGGCATTCCATAGACGAGGAGCAGCAGAACAGAAAGCCCGATCACCCATGGTACTTAGTTTAGTTCTGGGAATGTGGAGAAGATTTGATTTTGCAGAACGGAGGGATCGCAATGAAATTTTAGGGGTAAGAAGTTCTTTCATGTAGGGCGGTGCATTTCCATAGATGCACTGATATGTAAGGAGAGAAATTTTATATTCTATCCTTGCAGAGACAGGGAGCCAGTGGAGTGAAAGAAGGATAGGTGTGATGTGCTCGTGTTTCCGTACTCTCAGCAGGATCCGTGCAGCACTATTCTGGATATACTGTAATCTCTGGAGACTCTTGGTAGAAATCCCGATGAGAAGTGCATTGCAGTAATCCAGCCTGGAGGAAACAAAAGCGTGAACCAGCTTTTCAGCATCTGAGACGGTGATGGTAGGACGAAGTTTGGCAATGTTTCTGAGATGATAAAAGGAGGTCTTGCATAGATGTTTAATATTGGCTTCAAAAGTGAGTTGAGGGTCGAATTTTATGCCAAGATTGATAACCGTTGAAGAGGGAGAAATAGTATGACCAGCCAGTGTAATACTGGTTATAGGGGATGACTGGGTCTGGAGTGAGGTGCCAACCAACATCACTTCAGTTTTTGCACTATTTAGCTGAAGAAAGTTGTGTTTCATCCACAAACTTATCTCCTCCAGGCAGGCAGAGAGTATTGAAAGAGATGCTGATGAAGATGATGATGAGGGAGCAGCAGAATGGAGGGAATTTGTGTCAATTTTCATGTAAAGTTGTATATCATCAGCGATGATGTCTGCTTTTGATGTCATGGCTAACGTTGACTGATTTAGACACATACCTGAGGCAGAAATGGCTTTGTGACCATGTTAAAGCATTGTTTAATTTAATTTTGACTTATTACATTTGGCCACTACTCTTTACCTTCACAAGGCTACAATGGGACACTCTGATGGATTTGCAACTGTAGAAATTCTCTTATGTTATGGCTTTTTGATCACTAGGACGGTGGTCTAGCATGCTGGCCTATCATCTCTGAGATCCAGGTTTAAACGTTAGAGGTACTATTGAGGTGGTATTGGCTAGCCGGGCTGTCATGACATGAATTGCTGCCCTGACCAAGGTATTCCTGCCTTGTGGACAGTGTTTTCAGTGGAATGCATAAATACAATTAAAATAGCATTAATTTTACATCTTACTTATTTGCTGTAGCACGAATTGTATGACTTGATATTCAATTTATGGTCAATTCAAGTCCACCAAATATCAGGACTATATAAAGTTAAAATATAATGTGACTGTAGGATTGAGATTTATGACCAAGTGCATTAGATAATGTTTAGTCATTTACTGCGATTGCATTATTTAAACACCAGAGGAACCACTGCTGTCACTGTGAATCAAACCGTTTGAGCACAAGCATGATTTAAACATCACTATTCTCCAAATAAGTACATGACTGTGTCTTTAGCTGGCTGTATTGGTTTTATATACACTAATCAGCTATTACATTAAAACCACCTCCTTGTTTCTGCACTCACTGTCCATTTTATCAGCTCCACTTACACTATACACCATATAGGAGAACTTTGTAGTTCTACAATTACTGCCTGTAGTCCATCTGTTTCTCTACATACTTTTTAGCCTGCTCTCACTCTGTTCTTCAATGGTCAGGACCCCCACAGGACCACCACAGAGCAGGTATTATTTGGGTGGTGGATCATTCTCAGCTCTGCAGTGACACTGACATGGTGGTGGTGTGTTAGTGTGTGTTGTGCTGTTATGAGTGGATCAGTTTTTAAACACCTCACTGTCACTGCTGGACTGAGAATAATCCACCAACAAAAAATATCCAGCCAACAGCGTCCCGTGACCACAGATGAAGGTCTAGACGATGACCAACTCAAACAGCAGCAATAGATGAGCGATCGTCTCTGACTTTACATCTACAAGGTGGACCAACTAGGTACGAGTGTCTGATAGAGTGGACAGTGAGTGGACACGGTATTCAAAAACTCCAGCAGCACTGCTGTGTCTGATCCACTCATACCAGCACAACACACACTAACACACCACCACCATGTCAGTGTCACAGTTGCAGTGCTGAGAATCATCCACCACCCAAATAATACCTATTGTGTGGTGGTCCTGTGGGGGTCCTGACCATTGAAGAACAGCATGAAAGGGGGCTAACAAAGCATGCAGAGAAACAGATGGACTACAGGCAGTAATTGTAGAACTACAAAGTGCTTCTATATGGTAAGTGGAGCTGATAAAATTGACAGTGAGTGTAGAAACAAGGAGGTGGTTTTAATGTTATACCTGATCGGTGTTTATTATATTATTTTTACAATTAACCATAGTGACAAAGTGAGAGCATTTTTTTTCTCCACATTTAATTCAAAAACGGAAATCTTTTATTCCCACCAGTATTCAGACTCTTAAATACTTGCCGTTGAAGCCCATTTGGCAGCAATTACAGCTGCATTTTTTTCTTGGATACTTTTATACAAGCTTTACACACCTGGCAGGTCCTCTAAGGAGCCGTCAGATTGGATGGCGAGCCTTTGTGAAGTGCCATCTTCAGGTCTCTCCACAGATGTTCAGGTCTGGGTTTTGGCTTGCACAGTCATGCTGGAACAGAATAAAGGAATCCCAAAACTGGTGGAACCGTTTTGTATAGTTAATGGGATACCTGCTGACAACTCGCTCATAACTACCTGCTAAAGGGAGACCAGGCGCCCACTTGCCCCCCCATCGAGCAAGAACCTCTTTTCGATGCATACCAAAAGATGGTCCACCCAAAAAAAATGCTTAAATTCAGAAACAACTGGACATAAAAATGCCATATAAGATATAATAAAATCAATTAAACTCTACACCCTCACAGTTACTCATACACCCTAATTAATAACTGGTTGGGGTGTCCAGGTACTTACCATTTTTTTACTTTTATATACAGGGGTGGCTCGGTGGGTAGCGCGGTCGCCTCACAGTAAGAATGTCCTGGGTTCGATTCCCAGGTGGAGCGGTCCGGGTCTTTTCTGTGTGGAGTTTGCGTGTTCTCCCTGTGTCTGTGTGGGTTTCCTCCAGGAGCTCAGGTTTCCTCCCACAGTCCAAAGACATGCAGTCAGGTTAATTGGAGATACAAAATTGTCCATGACTGAGTTTGACATTAAATCTTGAACTGATGAATCAGTTAAGTAGTAAATGTCCTGTCATGTCCTTTTATTCAAAGAGACCCATCCATCCATTTTTGCCAAAAAAGACCTGAAGTGCTGATTCATCTGAGCACAATACACATTTTCACTGTGTGATGGTCCATCCTAGATGCCACAGAGCCCAGAGAAGTCGACGCCGCTTCTGGACATGGTAAAATCCTAATAAAATAAATAAGTAGTTTATATACACAAAAAGCACATTTTGTGTTTTTAAACATCTATTTCCAAATGGTTTATTCCACAAAAAATACTAGCACTATTTGCATTTAAATTCAGTTCATTCAGTTAGAACAGCTAGAACAGTTAGACCAGCTAATCGTGAATCAAACAGTTTTGAACTGATAGCGTCTTACAAGTACTCACATTACAACAAACTACATTTGAGGCTTTATAATATTCCCATTAGCTGCTAAACATCCCCAACAGTGTTAGACCCCGCTGGTGAAAGATGTGAAGCTAATGAGCCATGCATGTACTTCCTCTTCTTTTTTTGGTTCTATACCCCTCCCTGTGAGAGTAATGAATCTGAAATGTTGGTGAATTTAGCTTATTTGGATATCGGGGGGGGACATAAAAAAGAAATCTGATGCAATCGGAGATATAATTGCAGCGCTGAATGTCTTAAATATTCAGTAATATGCCAACTTAATGTTAAATGATATTTTTTATTGGGAGGAAATTGCTTATCTATACACTCCTAACAAGGCCAATAACAATTACATTGTCAGACTGTTGGCAATATTTCTGATTGATAATGAAATGTCTTCTCTGTGTACTTCAAGCCAGCGCTGTTACGAAACCACTGTGTGTGCGCATGTTGACTTTCTAAATATTACACCTTATCATTTCCAAAACGATTTAATATAATTATAGTGCAAAGCAGAGATGGGGACTTGTCTGCGACTCGAGTCTGAGTTTCAAATGACTCGGACTCGACTCGTGACTCGCAAAAAACGACTTGTGGACAAAAAAAATCAGCAACATTAGTTACGTGTGACAATTATAGTTATATATACTGGTGCTGGTCATAAAATTAGAATATCATGAAAAAGTTGATTTATTTCAGTAATTCCATTCAAAAAGTGAAACTTGTATATTATATTCATTCATTACACACAGACTGATATATTTCAAATGTTTATTTCTTTTAATGTTGATGATTATAACTGACAACTAATGAAAACCCCAAATTCAGTATCTCAGAAAATTAGAATATTACTTAAGACCAATACAAAAAAAAGGATTTTTAGAAATGTTGGCCAACTGAAAAGTATGAACATGAAAAGTATGAGCATGAAAAGTATGAGCATGTACAGCACTCAATACTTAGTTGGGGCTCCTTTTGCCTGGATTACTGCAGCAATGCGGCGTGGCATGGAGTCCATCAGTCTGTGGCACTGCTCAGGTGTTATGAGAGCCCAGGTTGCTCTGATAGTGGCCTTCAGCTCTTCTGAATTGTTGGGTCTGGCGTATCGCATCTTCCTCTTCACAATACCCCATAGATTTTCTATGGGGTTAAGGTCAGGCGAGTTTGCTGGCCAATTAAGAACAGGGATACCATGGTCCTTAAACCAGGTACTGGTAGCTTTGGCACTGTGTGCAGGTGCCAAGTCCTGTTGGAAAATGAAATCTGCATCTCCATAAAGTTGGTCAGCAGCAGGAAGCATGAAGTGCTCTAAAACTTCCTGGTAGACGGCTGCGTTGACCTTGGACCTCAGGAAACACAGTGGACCAACACCAGCAGATGACATGGCACTCCAAACCATCACTGACTGTGGAAACTTTACACTGGACCTCAAGCAACGTGGATTCTGTGCCTCTCCTCTCTTCCTCCAGACTCTGGGACCTTGATTTCCAAAAGTAATGCAAAATTTACTTTCATCAGAGAACATAACTTTGGACCACTCAGCAGTCCTTTTTGTCTTTAGCCCAGGCGAGACGCTTCTGACGCTGTTTCTTGTTCAAGAGTGGCTTGACACAAGGAATGCGACAGCTGAAACCCATGTCTTGCATACGTCTGTGCGTGGTGGTTCCTGAAGCACTGACTCCAGCTGCAGTCCACTCTTTGTGAATCTCCCCCACATTTTTGAATGGGTTTTGTTTCACAATCCTCTCCAGGGTGCGGTTATCCCTATTGCTTGTACACTTTTTTCTACCACATCTTTTCTTTCCCTTCGCCTCTCTATTAATGTGCTTGGACACAGAGCTCTGTGAACAGCCAGCCTCTTTAGCAATGACCTTTTGTGTCTTGTTCTCCTTGTGCAAGGTGTCAATGGTCGTCTTTTGGACAACTGTCAAGTCAGCAGTCTTCCCCATGATTGTGTAGCCTACAGAACTAGACTGAGAGACCATTTAAAGGCCTTTGCAGGTGTTTTGAGTTAATTAGCTGATTAGAGTGTGGCACCAGGTGTCTTCATTATTGTACCTTGTCACAATATTCTAATTTTCTGAGATACTGAATTTGTGGTTTTCATTAGTTGTCAGTTATAATCAACAACATTAAAAGAAATAAACATTTGAAATATATCAGTCTGTGTGTAATGAATGAATATAATATACAAGTTTCACTTTTTGAATGGAATCACTGAAATAAAGCAACTTTTTCATGATCTTCTAATTTTATGACCAGCACCAGTATGTATGTATGTATGTATGTATATATATGTATATATATGTATATATATGTATATACAGTGTATCACAAAAGTGAGTACACCCCTCACATTTCTGCAAATATTTTATATCTTTTCATGGGACAACACTATAGAACTAAAACTTGGATATAACTTAGAGTAGTCAGTGTACAACTTGTATAGCAGTGTAGATTTACTGTCTTCTGAAAATAACTCAACACACAGCCATTAATGTCTAAATGGCTGGCAACATAAGTGAGTACACCCCACAGTGAACATGTCCAAATTGTGCCCAAAGTGTCAATATTTTGTGTGACCACCATTATTATCCAGCACTGCCTTAACCCTCCTGGGCATGGAATTCACCAGAGCTGCACAGGTTGCTACTGGAATCCTCTTCCACTCCTCCATGATGACATCACAGAGCTGGTGGATGTTAGACACCTTGAACTCCTCCACCTTCCACTTGAGGATGCGCCACAGGTGCTCAATTGGGTTTAGTCCATCACCTTTACCTTCAGCTTCCTCAGCAAGGCAGTTGTCATCTTGGAGGTTGTGTTTGGGGTCGTTATCCTGTTGGAAAACTGCCATGAGGCCCAGTTTTCGAAGGGAGGGGATCATGCTCTGTTTCAGAATGTCACAGTACATGTTGGAATTCATGTTTCCCTCAATGAACTGCAGCTCCCCAGTGCCAGCAACACTCATGCAGCCCAAGACCATGATGCTACCACCACCATGTTTGACTGTAGGCAAGATACAGTTGTCTTGGTACTTCTCACCAGGGCGCCGCCACACATGCTGGACACCATCTGAGCCAAACAAGTTTATCTTGGTCTCGTCAGACCACAGGGCATTCCAGTAATCCATGTTCTTGGACTGCTTGTCTTCAGCAAACTGTTTGCGGGCTTTCTTGTGCGTCAGCTTCCTTCTGGGATGACGACCATGCAGACCGAGTTGATGCAGTGTGCGGCGTATGGTCTGAGCACTGACAGGCTGACCGCACTCGTGTCTATTTTTTAAAGCCAACCTCTGGATATGACGCCGAACACATGGACTCAACTTCTTTGGTCGACCCTGGCGAAGCCTGTTCCGAGTGGAACCTGTCCTGGAAAACCGCTGTATGACCTTGGCCACCATGCTGTAGCTTAGTTTCAGGGTGTTAGCAATCTTCTTATAGCCCAGGCCATCTTTGTGGAGAGCAACAATTCTATTTCTCACATCCTCAGAGAGTTCTTTGCCATGAGGTGCCATGTTGAATATCCAGTGGCCAGTATGAGAGAATTGTACCCAAAATACCAAATTTAACAGCCCTGCTCCCCATTTACACCTGGGACCTTGACACATGACACCAGGGAGGGACAACGACACAATTGGGCACAATTTGGACATGTTCACTGTGGGGTGTACTCACTTATGTTGCCAGCTATTTAGACATTAATGGCTGTGTGTTGAGTTATTTTCAGAAGACAGTAAATCTACACTGCTATACAAGTTGTACACTGACTACTCTAAGTTATATCCAAGTTTCATGTCTATAGTGTTGTCCCATGAAAAGATATAATGAAATATTTGCAGAAATGTGAGGGGTGTACTCACTTTTGTGATACACTATATATATATATATATATATATAATCCAACATCATTCTGATCGTGTCAGACTTACTTAAAATGGTGGAACCCTTCGTAGTGCACTTCACAGTAACAGATAATGTGAATGAAACGCTCCTACAGAATTGGCCCTAATGATTGAAAAAAATGCCTTCTGAGCCAATCAGACCTGATTTTAATTTTTGGGTTTTGGCAGGGTCACTCGAAGACTTACTTAGAGACGTTCCTCAAAGCCACTCCAGTGTTTGGGCTGTATGCTTTGGGTCATTTTGTGTTAACGTTTACTGTAGCCCCAGTCCACTCCTATCAGTCTCCCGGTCCCTGCCATTGAGAAGCACTGCCCAAGCATGATGCTGCCACCACCATGTTTTACTGTATGATCGAACCAATGTTGCTAATAAAAAGCGAACTCATTAGTTTGTTAGTTTAGAAGGCAATTTGCTTTTAGTTCCTAATATACTATTTTATTTTAGTGTAATTTGTGCCCCTCATTTTGCAGGAAAAGCCATTTCTTCATCTTCGCACTAAGATCTACGACTTGTGTTGATTCGTGGAAAAGGAAAATCCACGATCAGTGAAGAGTTTCCAAGTTCATGCGAAGGAAATGACAGACATTCCTTCTGCCTAATTCAAAAATAAACCCTGGCCTTCCTGCGGGAGTGTGGAGCTAGAGGGGAGGTGTGAGAAATGAGGGGGTTCAGTTCTGGGATTGTGCTACAACTCAGTGTTTTTCAGCACATCCGTCATGCAATATGTTTTTTCTTATTTTCTTTGTGTGCAGGATTGAAGAGCTTTTTTGTTGCACAGGACTCCCAGCGTACCCACACGTCCTGTCTAGTGGGCTTACGATTGGGTGGAGGCACGTGAGGTCAACTTTAAAGCCATTTCCTTATTAAAGGAGCTTTTTCATTTGCTCTTTCAATGTGTGGAACTTCACAGTTCGTAGCTTTACTCACGATAAAAGTTCAATCACATCAGATGCTTGACTGGCATTGATTTGTGAAAAATGCAGGGTCATGCTGGGGTTGAGTTTTTAGCTGAAAATGCTCCACTAATTAGCAGTTAGCTGTGACTTAAAATTTTTGGGCCCTGTTCTGGTTCTAGAGTCAAGTCTTATTTGCCAGCCTGCTTGAGTCCATTGTTAGCAAGCCCAGCTAACCTGGCATCAAAACGTACCTCTGTTTCGGGGCGCGCAGGTGGCACAGCGGGATATTCCGCTAGCACACCACTAGCAGAGTTTCTAAACTCCTTGGTTTGAGGCTCGGTGTTGCCACCGGTCGGCTGGGCGCCATCTGGCGGGCATAATTGGCAGTGCCTGCAGCAGGTACTAATTGGCCACCGTATCTGCAGGGTGAGGACCGGACTATGTGTGGGTGAGTCTTCATACGCTGTGTAAGGACCCTGATTGGCGGAAGAGATGAAGAGGAGGGCTGTGCACGTGTCGAAAGAGGCGTGTACAGCGACGTGCTCTCCTTGGATGCAATCTGGTATCTCTCAGCAGTGGAAGACAAAATTGAGTGTGCTAAATCGGGAGGAAAATGGGGACAAAATGCATTAAAAAAAAAGAAGTACCTCTATATCCTTAGCTGCTCCCGTTAGGGGTTGCCGGCGGATCGTGATCCGCATTATTAATTTGGCACAGTTTTTATGCCGGATGCCCTTCCTGACACAACCCTCCCTATTTATCCGGGCTTGGGACCGGCACTACAATGCACTGGTTTATGCATCCTAGTGGCTAGGTACCTATAGGACAATTCAGTGTCTCCAATTACAGTGTCTGCATGTTTTTGGACTGTGGGAGGAAACCGGAGCTCCCGGAGGAAACCCACGCAGACACAGGGAGAACATGCAAACTCCGCACAGAAAGGACCCAGACCGCCCCACCCCACCTGGGGATTGAACCCAGGACCTTATTGCTGTGAGGCGAAAGTGCTACCGGTCCGTGGGTTATTTATTACCGGGCCGCACAGAAAGAATAAAGAATTAGAAATCGCTGCAAGGGTGTTAGTGTCTCTAATCACCACTAGGTGGGAGCAGCGTCTCGTTGCAGCGAAAAAAGCCCTGGGTTCCCACCGATTTTCCACTGTATAGTTCTTCTATTTTAAATCCTCCCGCCCCCGCCGGTCCGTGAAATTATATCTTATGTGAAACCGGTCCGTGGTGCAAAAAAGGTTGGAAAGCGGCTGGACTAGATCATCTCAAGAACTATAGGACAATTCAGTGTCTCCAATTAGCCTGGCCGCATGTTTTTGGACTGTGGGAGGAAACCGGAGCACCCGGAGGAAACCCACACAGAGACAGGGAGAACATGCAAACTCCGCACAGAAAGGACCCGGGCCGCCCCACCTGGGGATCGAACCCAGGACCTTCTTGCTGTGAGGCGACAGTGCTACCCACTTAGCCACCGTGCCGCCCTGGCATCAAAATGTACCAACAATCCAAAATGTACCAAAATAGTTCACATCAAGTCCAGAGGCTGAATTTGGTCACTAATGCTAAGTTTACACTACACGAGTTTTAAAGTAATCAGATGGCCGTACGGTTCACACTACACAGCTGGATCTCTTGTAACTGGGAGTCTTTTAAGTAGTTGTGCCCCCCGACCCTGATTGGATAAGCGGTTAAGACAGTGAGTGAGTGAGTGAACACCTGTATATGTATGTATGACAAATAAAGGCATTCTATTCTACTCCTAGTAAGAATTGATTTAAGAAGCCCCATTGTCGCTCTCTACTGTTGGTAGAAGGAATGTGGGTCTAGCTTTAAATTCTTGGCAGGCCAGTGCAATTAAATAAAAGTCCAACTGCGAATGACGTCAATAACATTTACATTTACATTTTCGGCATTTACCAGACACACTCATCCAGAGCGACGTACAGAAGTGCTTCCACTGTAAATATTACCTTACTTTGGACTAACAGTCCAAAAACACAAATCTGCTAAATCCCTGTTAGAAACAAAGTTATTTGGTTTGTTTTTGCAAGAAATGACTTAGTATTAGGGAGTGTTAGTAAGTACAAGTCAGCTTAAGTGTTTAGTAAAGAGGTGATGATGGTTTTTAATCGTTTTTTAAAGACAGCAAGAGACTCAGAAGTTCGGACAGACAGAGGAAGTTCGTTCCACCACTTGGGTGCCAGAACAGAGAAGAGCCTTGATGCTTGTCTTCTTCGAATCCTGGGTGGAGGATCAAGTCGAGCAAGAATAGTGGCTCAGCGGTTGCGTGGTACAGAGCGGGGTTTGATTGGACCACGAAGGTAGCTTGGGGCTGGTCCATTTTTTTGCTTTGTAGGCGAGCATCAGTGTTTTAAACTGAATGCGTGCAGCTTCTGGAAGCCAGTGAAGAGAACGCAGCAGTGGGGTGATGTGGCAGTTAGGGTTGGGCGGTATGACGGTATTGCGGTATACCGCGGTATTTAAAAATGGTGACGGTATTTTAAAAATGTGAAGCGCCAAATGTCTGCTTCAGGTTTACCTTGAAAACGGAGACTTTAAGACCTTCGCGCATACACAGTAATGGAGGGGTGGGAGTTGTAGGTGGTTGGAGCTCACTGATTGGTTGTGGGGGTGCTCACTGTTTGAGGTGATGACACAAAAGCTAGGGAGCTCTCTGCATAGGGTGTGTTCAAACACCTAGTGAGCTGCCTTGCTGTCTTACTGCCTACATAGGCAGCTGCCTCAATAGAGAGGATTCTAATATATTATAAGGCAGGTTATTCGAACGCGCTACTTAGACAGTGATTTCATCGGGTTTTGCTTGCGAAGCTAACAGTTAGCATCTTGCCTTTCAAAACCATGGGATGGGGTGGCACAACGCGCTAGCATGTCACTATATATACATCTCCGTGTACCGAATACGGTTACATTCACCGACAAACCCGAACTTGCAAAAAAACACACTTGTTTATACGGTAATACCGTATACCGCAGTATTTTCTGAAGACGGTATGACGGTATGAAAATCGGCAATATCGCCCAACCCTAGTGGCAGTGTTCATGTTGGTTAAACACCAGACGGGCAGCTGCATTTTGAATGAGCTGCAAGGGTTTGATAGTGGACATCGGAGCTCCTGCCACAAGTGTCTGGACAAGAATCTGAGCAGCTTCCATGGAGAGGAATGGACGAATATTCTTCATGTTGTAGAGGAGGAACCGGCAAGATCTTGTCATGTTAGCTACATGAGGAGAGAAGGTCAGCTGGTTATCCAGGACAACACCAAGTCTTCTTACATTATCAGATGGTCTGATCTGGGAGTCAACAAATGAGATGACTATAGGTCCTGGGTTGGCGATTGATCTCCAGGAATAAGTAACAGCTCTGTCTTGCTGGGTTTGAGTTTTAGATGATGAGCTGACATCCATTGTGAGATATCTCGCAGACAATAACAAGACCCACTTATTTAGAGGGAAGACGTGATTGGTCAGTTTTACTGACTTTATGACAGGTTCCAATCGCTGTGAGGACACGGGTGTAATAATGAAGTGTTAATAGTGATGGTTCCACACGGACATGTTTAAATGTAACACGAGTTTGAGTATAGTGAAGTCACACATGCTAGCTATGGCTGTTCTGACATCCAAGGGTGTCATAAGTGAGAAACACAGTGAAGCTTTGTATTATTTCTCTGTATTTGTATGGCAAGACATCTGTTAATTATTACGCTTCTATTTATTTAAACTGTACATTTGTGTTGTGGTCAAAATTCAGTTCTGTTTCGGTTTCCAATGTGTGTTATAGGGAGGGGTAGTCTTCATGGATTTTGGCATGTTTTGAACATGTTTTTGGCTGGAAACCATTCATGCAATCTGGCAACCCTGTAGAGGAGACTTTGGCAGGATTTCTGTATGGGAAGAAAAGCGTACCCCTATGCTCGATTGCTGACGTTGGCAGATGTTATCAGTAAATGGAGACATTCATTCTGACCTTTTCTTCTTCCCACCAGATCCAATCTGACTAAATGCTGTGTCTGTATTATGATGCGTATACCAACTATCGCCACCAGTGGCACCACCAGCATCCTTCTTTTGTAGCAGGTATAGTTCAGCTAACCAGTAATTTAGTCTAATTGTTATACTTTTAACAGTAAACCAAACCACTAATATCTCTGTACATTATAAATATGAACTTGAGTGACATCCCATTCTTAATCCATAGGGTTTCATATGATGTTGGCCCTCCCTTTGCAGCTATAACAGCTTCAACTCTTCTGGGAAGGCTTTCCACAAGGTTTAGGAGTGTGTTTATGGGAATTTTTGAGCATTCTTCCAGAAGCGCGTTTGTGAGGTCAGACACTGATGTCGGGTTGAGGTCAGGACTTCAAGTTCTTCCACACCAAACTCGCTCATCCAGGTCTTTATGGACCTTGCTTTGTGCACTGGTGCACAGTCATGTTGTAACAGCAAGGGGCCATCCCCAAACTGTTCCCACAAAGTTGGAACTTAATATGCTGAAACATTAAGAGTTCCTTTCACTGGAACTAAGGGGCCGAGCCCAACTCCTGAAAAGCAACCCCACACCATAATCCCCCCCTCCACCAAACTTTACACTCGGCACAATGCAGTCAGACGAGTACCGTTCTCCTGGCAACCGCCAAACCCAGACTCGTCCATCGGATTGCCAGACGGAGAAGCGTGATTCGTCACTCCAGAGAACATGTCTCCTCTGCTATAGAATCCAGTGGCATATAGGCATACATCGAATATTGTCAGAAATTGCTTATTACACCTAAAACGGCTTATTTCGCGGGCTGTGGCGTGATTTAATAGCCGTGAATTAGGTAGGGCCTTACCAATGACCATTCATTGGACTGTATAACTAATAACTAATCACTATGTGTGTAATTTTTGTCGTTCAGCTCTTAAGTCTGTATTTTATGTTCTTTACCACCCCTTTTTTGTACTGCTGTAACAAGGGGATGAATAAAGTATTATCTTATCTTAGTCCATCTAATCCCGTCTGTGGTTTGTCCTTTACTGAACCACTGTCATTAGGTACTGACCAAATCTGTCCATGAGCACATGGTGTGTTTGAAAACCTAGTGCGCTCTTTACATAGACGCATTTTATGTCATCATATGTGCACTCCCGAGAAGGAGGCTGTTAGAAATCCTAGATGCCTTAATATGCTCACTAGTGAGATATCTTAAAATGTCAACTGTATTTTGACTCGAGAACGAGTGAGCATCCGATGCTGCCTTAGCGGTGAAGGCAATCCCAGCATTCAGTGCGGCACATCTTTTCTCACAGAAAAATAAAAAATATGGCGGACTTGCACAAGTGTTTTTTGTTTGTTTGTTTTGTTTTTTTTGCAAATTTGGGCTTGTCAGCGAATTTAGCCGTTTTTGGTACACGAAGAGAGATGTTAGTTGACATGCTAGTGCATTGTGGCACCCCCATCCCATTGGTTTGAATGGCATGAGGCTAACTGTGTTAGCTTAGTTAGCGAAAACTGATGGAATCGCTGTCTAAATAGCGCGTTTGAATAACCTGCCAATAAGTCACTGACTTCTTAGAATCCCCTCTACTTAGGCAGCTGCTTATATAGGCGGTAAGACAGCAAGGCAGCTCACTAGGTTTTCGAACACTGCACTCAACACATACTACAAGTAACTACAACCAGTTCGATCATTCATTAGTTATTGAGAAACGTTTGATCCTGATCAGAGTAACTGTTGGTCTGGTGCCACCCAGAAACACTGGTCGCAGACAGGACTACACCCTGGAAAGGGTTCTAATCCAACACGGGGCAACACATTCTCACTTTGTTAAAGTTTAGAGTAGCCAATCCATCTTATTTATGATTCTGAGAAGTAGGAGTATGCCAGAGTGCCCACGATTAACCCATGCTGACACGAGCTACTCCTCAGACAGTGACCAGAGGCAAGGATTAAGCCCGTCGTGACCCATGTTGCTAAGCAACAAGCGCTCTACCAGCCATGCCATAGTGCCACTTGACTGTGGGCGTAATAGGTTCCCTAGTCATATTTTATTAAAGAAATATATCAAAGTTAATTACTTTGTGAGTTTGGGAAAGTTAATTGCTGTTCTGCTTCTATCTTGCAGGTCGGCACCTGGTTGTTCCGCTTCACTATACAGCAATGGACAGGTAAACGTGCACAACCACACACACAGAAATTCCTTTAATGATTATTAGCTCTGTTGTACTTTATTTAAGTAATATACACTGATCAGCCATAACATTAAAACCACCTCCTTGTTTCTACACTCACTGTCCATCTTATCAGCTCCACTTACCATATAGAAGCACTTTGTAGTTCTACAATTACTGAATTACTGTTTCTCTACATACTTTTTAGCCTGCTTTAACCATGTTCTTCAATGGTCAGGACCCCCACAGAACCACCACAGAGCAGGTATTATTTAGGTGGTGGATCATTCTCAGCACTGCAGTGACACTGACATGGTGGTGGTGTGTTAGTGGTATGAGTGGATCAGACACAGCAGCGCTGCTGGAGTTTTTAAACACTGTGTCCACTCTCACTGTCCATTTTATTAGACAATCCTACCTAGTCGGTCCACCTTGTAGATGTAAAGTCAGAGACGATCGCTCATCTATTGCTGCTGTTTGAGTTGGTCATCTTCTAGACCTTCATCAGTGGTCACAGGACGCTGCCCACGGGGCGCTGTTGGCTGGATGTTTTTGGTTGGTGGACTATTCTCAGTCCAGCAGTGACAGTGAGGTGTGTAAAAACTCCATCAGCGCTGCTGTGTCTGATCCAGTCATACCAGCACAACACACACTAACACACCACCACCATGTCAGTGTCACTGCAGTGCTGAGAATAATCCACCACCTAAATAATACCTACTCTGTGGTGGTCCTGTGGGGGTCCTGACCATTGAAGAACAGGCTAAAAAAGCATGCAGAGAGACAGATGGACTACAGTCAGTAATTGTAGAACTACAAAGTGATTCTATATGGTAAGTGGAGCTGATTAAATGGACAGCTTGAGACTTTTTTTTTTGTCACCGCTGATAGCTTAAGTTACAAAGGTGAACACTTGAATTTCGCACAATTATTAATAAATAAATAATGTAAACCTATGAAAACTTCCATTTTTGACCACTAGGTGACACTAAAGATCATCATGGGAGAAAGTCCCAATAAATACAGTAAATGTATATAGAACAGAATAGAATGCCTTAATTGTCATATACATATACACGTGTACAGTACAACAAATTTCTGTCTTCGCATATCCCAGCTTGTTTGGAAGCTGGGGTCAGAGCGCAGGGTCAGTCATTGTACAGCTCCCCTACATCAGAGAGGGTTAAGGGCCTTGCTCAAGGGCCCAATTGTGGCTGCATGGCAGAGCTGGGATTTCGAACTCTCATCCTTTCAGTTGATAGCCCAAAGCTCTACCCACTAGGCTACCACTGTCTTGGTGGACCACTGTCCTGAAAGGTGGACATTTTGAATTTGGCACAACACTAGGTGGCCAAGACCATCATGGGAGAATGTTCCTGTAAATGTGTATTGTGAAGGTACGTGGTAATGTACAACACAACAAGAAGGGTGTCAGTGATTGTCAGATTTAGCTTCTTGTCTTAACAAGCTAGGTAAAGCAAGCAGATGTTTAGAAATTACAACTAATAGATGCAACTAATCGTGTGGCACTGTGGTAAAATACGCTAGCCCACCAGTACTAAGATCTAGAGCTCTCAAATTTGAATCTCAGCTCTGCTATCAGCCGGCCTGGCACTTACATATTTACACGATTGGCTGTGTGTCTGTAAGAGGCGGAACAATGGCTGAACAGGTTTTTTTTTGTGGTTTTTTTTTAAATCCGGATCAATGCCCCCTGCGCAGTAAGACGGGGGATAATGGAGATCCATGTGTGACTCTCTGTGTGTGCTACAGATCTCCATATGATCTCACCTTATGCAGGTGAAATTATGCAATCGATTCTGCACACATCTGCAGCAGTAGAGGTGAATCACGATCGGGTAATTGGATATGACTAGATTGATTTTTTTTTTTGCATTTTCTCTCCAATTTAGTCGTATGCAATGACCTATTGCATTATGCTTCCTCTCGACTGATGTTGATCTCCACCCTGGTTGAGGAGAGCCGTGACTAACACACGCCCCCTCTGACACGTGTGCAGTAGCCGACTGCATTTTTTCGCCTGCACGAGGCGAGTTCGTATGCAGATCAGCCTTGTGTACAAAGAGACACACCCTGATCCTCATTATCCTTCGTCTCTGTGCTGGCGCCTTCAACCAGCCAGCAGAGGTCGTCATTGCACCAGTTAGGAAGAACCCTGTGAACAACAGCCAATTGTTGTTCATGTAACCGCCCAGCCCATCCAAGTCTTACATCACCAAGCGCAATGCAAAGTGTCGGCTACAGTGGTGTAAAGCACGCCGCCACTGGACTCTAGAGCAGTGGAGATGTGTTCTCTGGAGTGACGAATCACGCTTCTCCGCCTGGCAATCCCATGGACGTGTCCGACCTCACAAATGCGCTTCTGGAAGAATGATCAAAAATTCCCATAAACACACTCCTAAACCTTGTGGAAAGCCTTCCCGGAAGAGTTGAAGCTGTTATAGCTGCGAAGAGTTGGGCCGACATCATATTAAACCCTATGGATTAAGAATGGGACGTCACTCAAGTTCATATGCGAGTGAAGGCAGACGAGTGAATACTTTTGGCAATATAGTGTATGTGCATAAGGTAACATTGACCCTAATTTCACATATTTGCTTATACTGATATATACGAGGGTTCTTCAAAAAGTTTCCGCACTTTTAAAACTATTTATTAAGAATTTCAGAAACACATTACATCACTTTTCTACATGGGCACCTTCCTTTGCGATGCATTTTTCCCAGTGCCGTACCAGTTTAATGCTATCAGCAAAAAATTTTTTTTGTTGAGCACGTAGCCACTGATGCACCGCTGCTTTCACGTCAATGTCATAGGAAAATCTTCTTCCTCTTAAAGCTTCTTGAGCGTCCAAAAAGGACTGGACTGGAAATCAGATGTCGCTGAATCCGGACTATAAGCTCTCTCTCAGTCTCTCAGACACGACCGATTACTACTACTCCCTCCCTCACCATTTCTAACCAACATATAAAAAGTGTGGAAACTTTTTGAAGATCCCTCGTGAAAATTAAGGTGTGACTTAATCTTATCAGCAATGTCTTTACTTTTAAATGTACAACTGTAATTAGGAATTAGGAAGCCTGAAGACCCAAACAGAAGCCAGGATGTTCCATATGGTCACCAGAAGTCCTGACAAGCAAAGTAAACTAAAGAGAAGCTGGAATGACTGGAGCCGAGTTGACTGGAGGTCACTCGGTGAGTGGGTTTGTATCCCCTCCGTTTTCCTGCTCTCTTTCCTTGTTTGTCTTGAGGAACATTCAACGCTGTCGGTGAGTTTGGTGCTCACGTTATATAAACCATCGACCGTTGATTGTGCCTCGCGACCAGCCCAAACGTCAGCCAGAGAGATGCTTCACCCTTCAGCGTCCTTCCAAAGGTCACAATCAACATTCATTGCTGTCGGTGGGTTCAGGTTTGTGAAAGCTCACTGAACAATGAGTGTAACTGTGTCTGGTTTTCCACTCTTACCCCTTTTCCACAGACGCGGGTCCAACTCCGTTCCAGTTCGCGAACTTGATTTTTAACCGGTTCTGCGTGTTTCCACCGAAAAAAGAGGTTCCAGACAGCGAACTTGCGTTCTAATCTGGCACAACAGAATACTAGGTTTTTCAGCGCGAACCGTGACGTCATCGGTGGCGGTGTCAAAGTGCAGAGGTTACACACATTATGACCACCTCCTTGTATCGTATCTACACTCACT
The DNA here is from genome assembly GCF_030014385.1 of Trichomycterus rosablanca. Taxonomy (NCBI): domain Eukaryota; kingdom Metazoa; phylum Chordata; class Actinopteri; order Siluriformes; family Trichomycteridae; genus Trichomycterus; species Trichomycterus rosablanca. The sequence goes on from NC_086012.1 coordinate 9,672,182, forward strand.
GGCCATTTTATCAGCTCCACTTACCATATAGAAGCACTTTGTAGTTCTACAATTACTGACTGTAGTCCATCTGTTTCTCTGCATGCTTTGTTAGCCTCCTTTCATGCTGTTCTTCAATGGTCAGGACTCTCCCAGTACCACCACAAATCAGGTATTATTTGGATGGTGGATCTCAGCACTGCATTGACACTGACATGGTGGTGGTGTGTTAGTGTGTGTTGTGCTGGTATGAGTGGAGTTTTTAAACACCTCACTGTCACTGCTGGACTGAGAATAGTCCACCAACCAAAAACATCCAGCCAACAGCGCCATGTGGGCAGCGTCCTGTGACCACTGATGAAGATCTCAAAGATGACCAACTCAAACAGCAGCAATAGATGAGCGATCTTCTCTGACTTTACTTTGTCTAATAGAGTGGACAGTGAGTGGACACAGTATTTAAAAACTCCAGCAGCACTGCTGTGTCTGATCCACTCATACCAGTCAGTGACACTGCAGTGCTAAGAATGATCCACCACCTAAATAATACCTGCTCTGTGGTGGTCCTGACCATTGAAGAACATGGTGAAAGCAGGCTAAAAAGGTGCGTAGAGAAACAGATGGACTACAGTCAGTAATTGTAGAACTACAAAGTGCTTCTATATGGTAAGTGGAGCTGTGAATGCACTAAATAAAGCAACAATGGCAATGTCTACGTCTTCTTATCACCAATAGTTGAACGATGCTTTTTCCATAAATATGAACATCTGTAACAACAGCACAAATCCTCTCAGGTAACCTACACGCTCCACCATCATGTTACTACTCTTTACTTCCTTTGTGTAGCGCCCACCGTTGATGACGCATGCTTGGCATCGGTTCTCTAAAAAACACCGAAGAAACCCGAACGGAACCGGTTCAAGAACCAGGGTAGTTTTGGTTAAAAAAGCGCTATCTGTGCGCTCGTACTCAGGGTCCTGATTTTTCATTCCAGCATTCGAGTCGTGTAAAGCTTGCATCCCTTCTCCCTCTTTCACTCTTCCTCAAGGAGTTCAAGTTTTTCAAGGAGACACAAATAGAAGCAACTGCACTGCCTGCCTTATGGGCTTAATTGGGGGTTGGTTGCACGCGCCAGTGTGTGGGGCAGATGGAAGGAAGCAGAAGATGAATGTGTAATCATCTGGATGTTCTTCTCATTTCCCCGTTTTGTTACTTAAATTATATGCTGCATTCGCTGCAGGCCGGAACCGGGTTAAATACTGCGTCTCAAATCTTTTTGTGTGAACGTTCTGGCATTTTACAAATGTGCCTGTAAGTTTCTTGCAGTGAATTAATGCTGGTTTTGGATCATCTGGACTAGAGGTGGGTATTTAAACGACAGGTATGTTTTGCTAAATTTCTGATTTTAGTGTGAATAAAAATAGACATTGATATTTTCAAACGCCAGATTTTTTTGAATAGTTATTACATTGAAATTGAATAAAAACATCAATCAGGGATACAAATTTTGCATCTTTAAACCATAATCATTAGTAGTTGGTGGAAGTAATCAAGCAAATTTGGTAGTAATGTAGTAATTGTTACATTAACACAAGCACCAGAACAGAAGCTAATATCACCATCATTTACAGAGTGCAGGCAGGGTGGAGTGGATTGCATCAAGCAGGGGTTTTCAATCTTCCTAAACATGCTCCCCCTTTCGTGTGCCGACTTTAAACTTGTACACATCAAAACCCTCACCCAAAAACCTTCGCAAAAGCTAAAATAATATAATTAATATTGTGCACATCATGCATATGATTCAATTTTGCTGATTTAAATATTTACTTCAATAGCATAATGCAACCCTACTTTATTCAGTGTGACGACTGAGCCTGTTTCTGAGAGCACATCATAAAAAATTTGAGGCGGAAGGTCTTATGTAGTTTAGCCTAGTACCGCCTTAGGGTGAGACCACTAAGGTAAAAAAATCTTTTCACCTAGGTAAGTGCCTTTTAGTTGGCTGAAGCCGATGGGGTTACTTAGGTCAACCAGCTGTGGTTTTTAACCTTAAACACATGTGTAAATATTTCTTGTGTGTGCAAATAAAACTAAAGTACTGGAACTTGGACTGTTGAGCTTCTGTTTTCCTTGCAAGTCTCCCACACTTGGGCACAACCTTACTCCTTTTTACAAATGGTGGAAAGTTTACAAGACAGTAGTAAGTCCTGCTATTTTGTATGCTATATAGACAGTATAGATAAAGATGCTGAGATTCTCATTGGAAGTTCCGAGGACTGGAGGACTTGGTGACAAAGTTATTTAGATGGTTACATCAGGAAAAGTGAGTTAAGGATGGAGCTGCAAGGCTGAAGGAGGAAGAGAGAAAGGCCAAAGAGGAGGTTTATGGATGATGTATGGGAGGACATGCAGGTGGTTGGGGTGACAGAGGAGGATGCTCTGGACATGGCAAGATGGAAATGAATGGCAGTGGCGACCCTTAATGGGAACCACCGAAAGAAGATACTGAATTACACAAGTCAATCACATGTGTGTTGGTTGGAATGATGTTTGTTGGTGCATGCTGGTTGTACTTGCCTATAGAAAAGTACAGACAATAAATGCATAATAAAATAAGAATATTTATAAAACTTTGGTCTGCTGTACTTGTTTGTTCTACACTTGTGCTCTAATAAACAGTGCTGAGAAATGCTATACTATTATCTTAAATTGCACATTTTAATTTCAAGTGATTTATACCTCTTGTAGTTGTAAAACTACCAATAATCTAAAGCAGGGGTCACCAACCATTTTGAAACGGAGAGCTACTTCATGGGTACTAAATAATACGAAGGGCTACTTGTTTGATACAAACTTATACATAAAACAACGCTGTTTGTTTTTAAAATTTTATATTTAGTATAGTCATTTTTAAATCTACACCGACCGGGCATAACATTATGACCACTGACAGGTGAAGTGAATAAACTTTTCATCACGGCACCTTTTAGTGGGTGGGATATATTGGGCAGCAGGTGAACATTTGATTCTCAAAATTGATGTGTTAGAAGCAGGACAAATGGCCAAGTGTGAGGATTTGAGCGAGTTTGACAAGGACCAAATTGTGATGGCTAGACGACTGGGTCAGAGCATCTCCAAAACTGCAGCTCTTGTGGGGGTGTTCCTGGTCTGCAGTGGTCAGTAATAATCAAAAGTGGTCCAAGGAAGGAACAGTGGTAAACCGGCGACTGGGTGATGGGCGGCCAAGGCTCATTGATGCACGTGGGGAGCGAAGGCTGGGCCGTGTGGTCCGATCCAACAGACGAGCTACTGTAGCTCAAATTGCTGAAGAAGTTAATGCTGGTTCTGACAGAAAGGTGTCAGAATACACAGTGCATCACAGTTGCAGGGCTGTTTTGGCGCCACAATAGAAGGAAGGTGGTCATAATGTTATGCCTGATCGGGGTGTACATCAATGCAAGTAATGATTCAAAAAGAACAGCAACACAAATACAATTTTTAGACGGAGATCTATAGCAGTGGCGGCTGCTGGTCTTTCAAAGAGGGGAAGCTCATTGTCGGCTTACATCATAAAATTTGTCCATTTATTTATACATGTCAAGTCAACTTTATTTCTATAGCACTTTTTACAATAGACATTGTCTCAAAGCAACTTTACAAAATCCAGGACCAACAGATACAAAAACCCCTGTTGAGCAAGCCAAGGGTGACTGTGGCAAGGAAAAAGTCCCTGAAAATTACATCCCATCCTTCTTGGGTACATAAATTCTGCCCTCCGTTCCTTTTTAAGAAAATGGCCTGGAATGGGTTGCAGTTTGTCTTTTGACTTCACTCGCAAAATCCGCGATGGGACTGAAGCTCCCAGTGATTAATTGATGGTGTAGATCTCAAAATAGCTGTCAATCAAAACGGGATTCAGCCTTTCGACTGATCCTCCAATCTTGCAGAAGCTCCGCGTCCAGACCCGCCCACTGCTCCATTCACCCCCAGAGACGCTCAGCGTCCGGGGGCGGGACAAAATCGTGGCATTTATCCAATGATCCTTCCATGCAGTCCCGTTGAAGTGAAGAGACGCTCAGCTTCTGCGGGCAAATGCATTGACGCTACGGGAATGTATGAGAAGTTCGAGTCAGTCGATTTGTGATAAGTAGCTGATTCTGAACGAACTCGTCTTTGAGATGAACGTGTTCTAACGCATTTGTAGTCAATGAAATGTTAACACAACTGTACATATTTGACCATTTAATTGTTGACATTTTAGGGGAAGCTGAGCCTCCCTTGCAGTCTTAGAGAAATCGCCACTGACTATAGTCACTAGTGCTATTTCTAGAACATGCCCTGCGGGCGACTCACATGGTCCCTGCAGGTGTTGGTAACCCCTTTTCTAAAGCAACCCATTTTTTTTGCCAACTTGTTAACATTTTTAAAAAGTCTGAAACAAAACTAAATAAAGATTTAAAAAGCTAAATAAAAAAGCATTGACTGCATTTTGGAATAAAGATTGAGAGCAGAATACCATACAAGATACACTAATAAACATGCCTCAGAGTTTAGTTTAAAAAATTTTTGATCAACTGATTATTGGTTTTCCTCTTTTTTCACCCAACCCAGTCATGTCCAGTTGGAACTAATCTCTCTTTTGCTGCTGCCACCTCCCCCACAGCCGATCGAGAAGGGCAGAGCCTGTCAGGGCCTCACAGAGCACAGTATTGTGTGTGAAGAGCCACACACTGTCATCCATGATCAGCCAGACTCCACCCCCCCACAGGTGCCTCAACTGGTCAGCAGATGTCGTAATCTCCCGTGTCAAGAAAGGTGCCCGGCCAGCTGCCAGTTTACAATTTAATGGAGAAATTATGAAGTGGATACAAAAAAAAAAATATAACCAAACTTCATTGGTCATTTAAATAATCTAGAACATCATTCATTGGAATGGCAACAGTAACACCAAGTTGCAAAGATCAGAGGACTGATGATAAAGAATATCCATGTTACACTAAAGGTGGTTCTGAGAGTTGCAAGGAAGTTGTAGGCAGTTGTAGTCTAGTGGTTAAGGTACTGGACTAGTAAAACGTTTAGTAAAACGTGTCTGCTAAATGCTGTAAATATAACAAAGAGGCATTTACTTGGGGGACTTACATTGCTTAGCTAGAAGAATTTATTTATTTATTTTTAGAGTATTTGTGAGGTCAGGCACTAAAGTTGAACAAGCAAATCTAGCTTGCAATTGACATTACACTTCTAATGATCAGAATGTTTTTAGGTTTCAAGGCTTTGTGCAGGCCAACTGTTCTAACACATTAAAATTAAGCCTTTACTAGTGGAGTGCTGCCTGCATGGTTGTTCTTTTGATAGGTTCTTCCATCTCCACAACGATGCGCTGGACCCCTGTCAGTGTGACCCTCTGGTTCCTGCTTACCTCCCTGGCCAAGGCCCGTCTTCTCCGACCGCTCGGTTTGGCCGGGCGGCCAGGTCTAGTTAGACTTTTGGTGGTTTCAAACTTTATCCATTTATGAATGATGGTGGCCACTGTGCTCTTTGGGAGCTGTAAAGCTGCAGCGATTATTCTGTACCCTTCTCCAGATCTATGCCTTGACTCAATCCTGTTTCTGAGGTTTACAGATAATTCCTTTGACCCCATGGCTTGGAGTTTGCTCTGATATGCACTGTCAACTGTGGGACCTTATATAGGCAGCTGTTGGCAATCCCCAACCATTTCCTAATCAATTGAATTTACCACAGGTGGACTCCAATTAAACTGTAGAAACATTTCAAGCAGTATCAGTGAAAACAAAATGCACCTCAGCTCACTTTTGGGTGTCATATCAAAGGGTGTGCACAGTTGTGTACATATTTTGATGATTTTTAATTTGCACATTTTGTTTTTTAATACATTTGCACAAATGTCTAAAAACCTGCTTTCACTTTGTCATTATGGGCTATTTTGTGTAGAATTTTGTGACTCAAAAAAGAACTCAATCTGTTATAGAATGAGTCTGTAATGTAATAAAATGTGGAGAAGGTGAAAGTGGTGTGCAGACTTTTTGACTTGACTGTACTTTTGGTCATAGTGTTAAAATGCTATGATTATGTTGAGCTGTAACTCCATGATTTGACTCCAACCCCAAGATACATGTTTGGATGACATCTAGTGAATCTTCAGGGTACTGCGTCAGATTTTACACTAAGCTGCAGTCATGCTGCTTATAGCCTGACAGGAGGGCAGCACGGTCGCTTCATAGCAAGAAGGTCCTGGGTTCGATTCCCAGGTGTGTAGTTTGCATGCTCTCCCCGTGTCTGCGTGGGTTTCTTCCCATAGTCCAAAGACATGCAAGTGAGATGAATTGAACTGATGAATCTTGTGTAATGAGTAACTACCTGTCCTGTCATGAATGTAACCAAAGTGTAAAACATGACGTTAAAATCTTAATATATAGGCCGCTCAGGTGGCGCAGTGGTAAAGTACGCTAGCGCACCAGAGTTGGGTTTCTAGATACATCGTATCGAAACTCAGCTCTGCCTTTCCGACTGGGTTGGGCGGCAGTATGAACAACGTTTGGCTGTTGTTCAGGGTTAGGGGTAGAGTCGGAGCGTAGGTCCTCATAACTGGTGCGACTGCGGCAACCCTGCTGGTTGACTGACGGCACCTGCACAGGGCTGAGGAATAACATTGAGGGGGGTGTGACCCTCCGTGCGCAGTGTCTCTCGGTGTATGAACTCGGCTCGTGCAGGTGAAAAATGCAGGCTGTACTGATTGCGTGCCGGAGGGGGCGCAAGTCAGTTGAGTGGCGTCCTCAGTCAGCGGCAAAAGGGTCGAATCAGTATACAGTAGAGGACACAATCAGGGTAATTGGACACGATTAGAATAGGGATAAAAATTTAGGGGAAAAAGTGGGAAAAAATAGATAATTAAAAAAAAAAAAATCTTAATATATAAATGTAGTCTGACAATGAAGGCTGTATGTGCGTGCATAGATGCTCTCTGCTTGTCTTTCGTTTTACTTATTAAACCAGTTTGTGGTTTTTGGCAGTTCCACCAGTTCCTCACTCTTTGCATTACTGTGTTTACTTTCTGTTGTTACAGCTGAGGGACAAAGTGTCAGAAAATTCTGTCTGGAAATTTCCAAGCTCTAGTCGCACGTTTCTGCTTATCGGCAACATTTTTATCTTTATAGATTGCGTACACTTGTTAGTCATGTACACTAACAAGATGGACAATGATGATAATACAAAGTGTGTAGAATTATGCAGTGACTGTGTACCTGCATTCAGAATCTTTCTATTTACCACTCCATATCAAAAACAGTTGGGACAGCATGGAAAATGCAAATAATAAAAAAAAACCACATTTTACATTTACTTTGAATTTTATTTGATTGCAGACAGGATGAACCTGAGATATTTCATGTTTCATCTGCTCAACTTCATTTCATTTATTAATAAACATCCATTCCTGCATTTCAGGCCTGCAACACATTCCAAAAAAAGTTGGGGCAGTACAGCATTTACCACTTTGTAATGTTGTCATTCCTTTTCACCACACTTAAAAGACGTTTTGGCACAGAGGAGACCAAGTGATTTAGTGTTGCAGGTTTTATTTTGTCCCGTTCTTCCTGCAAACACGTCTTAAGATGTGCAACAGTACGGGGTCGTCGTCGTCGTCACATTTTTCGATTCAAAATCCTTCACACATTCTCTATTGGGGACAGGTCAGGACTGCAGACAAGCCAGTCCAGTACCCGTACCCTCTTCTTCCACAGCCATGCCTTTGTAATGTGTGCAGCATGTTGGTTTACATTGTTTTTTTGAAAAATGCATGGACGTCCCTGGAAAAGATGACGTCTTGAAGGCAGCACATGTTGCTCTAAGATCTCAATGTACTTTTCTGCATTAATGCTGCCATCCCAGAAGTGTAAATGACCTTTGCCAAGGGAACTGACACACCCCATAAAAAACATAAGTCCCATAAAAAATTGCACACTGTTCCTTCCTTGAACAACTTTTGATAGATATTGACCACTGCAGACCGGGAACACCCCACAAGAGCTGCAGTTTTGGAGATGCCTGACCCAGTCGTTCAGCCATCACAATTTGGTCAAATTGGCTCAAATCCTTATGCTTGTCCAATTTTCCTGCTTCTAACACATCAACTTTGAGGATAAAATGTTCACTTGCTGCCTAATATATCCCACCTACTAACAGGTGCTGTGATGAAGAGATAATCAGTGTTATTCACTTCACCTGTCAGTGGTCATAATGTTATGCCTGGTCCGTGTATATTCTACTCACTTATGCAGCTTTGCATAATTTTGGGATTCATCACCGTTCCTATCAGTTGCTGATATGGCAGGAATGTTTTAAAATGACATAAACCCCAACATACACTATATACTTATTTAAAATGAATTTTGGATTTATAAATACTTGAATACTTCCTTGCCCAACCCTAAGAGTAAAAGACTTATTTCTCAACACGTCTGAAGTATGTCAAAGGTTAAATTAGTACAGCAACCAGCCATACCAGTTTGGACACATCTGATTAAAGTAGATCAAATCTCACCTGTGCAGCCAGTCAGTGCTTAACATAAACCATAGGTCCAAAAGTATGCCATCATATTTAGAGGAACCTATTTTACAAAATCGTTGAGTGTCTGTGTACATTTGCTAATTCAAAAGAGTTCAGAAACTGATGTTGGGTGAATAGGACTGGCTCACAATCACCATATAGAAGCATTTTGTAGTTCTACAATTACTGACTGTAGTCCATCTGTTTCTCTGCATGCTTTGTTAGCCCCCTGTCATGCTGTTCTTAAATGGTCAGGACTCTCCCAGGACCACTGTTTACTGGATCATTCTCAGCACTGCAGTGACACTGACATGGTGGTGGTGTGTTAGTGGGTATTGTGCTGGTATGAGTGGATCAGACACAGCAATGCTGCTGGAGTTTTTAACCACCTGTCACTGCTGGACTGAGAATCGTCCACCAACCAAAAATATCCAGACAACAGCGCCCCGTGGGCAGCGTCCTGTGACCACTGATGAAGGTCTAGAAGATGAGCAACTCAAACAGCAGCAATAGATGAGCGATCGTCTCTGACTTTACATCTACACGGTGGACCAACTAGGTAGGAGTGTCTAATAGAGTGGACAGTAAGTGGACACGGTATTTAAAAACTCCAGCAGCGCTGCTGTGTCTGATCCACTCATACCAGCACAACACACACTAACACACCACCACCATATCAGTGTCACCGCAGTGCTGAGAATGATCCACCACCTAAAAATGGTCCTGACCATTGAAGAACAGGGTGAAAGCAGGTTAAAAAGGTATGTACGTAGAGAAACAGATGGACTACAGTCAGTAATTGTAGAACTACAGAGTGTGTCTATATGGTAAGTTGAGCTGATAAAATGAAAAGTGAGTGTAGAAACAACGAGGTGGTTTTAAAGTTAAAGCTACTATATAGATTTTCTTTTCATTTCATTCGAGCATTGCAGGACCTACATGTGGTACTATATGCCAAAAATATAGGATGTTCTTGCACAATAATGTAGCAGGAGAGACTGTAAATGTGTTGAATGAAAGTTTATTCACTTATAAGTAAAAGTTTTCACAGTTAGAACAAGCACAATGTATTAAAAGCTTAATTCTGTAAAAGCCATGAGGATATTGTCATTTTATAACATGTAGAGGTGGGTTTGTTAGTATTTAATATCTGACAATGCTTAGGAAATTCAGGGTTGATATTCACCAATACTATTGTTTAACTGATACCACTTCCTCTTTACATTTTCTTTCAAAACACATTATTTTTTAAAAAACAAAACTGGTACATAATTTAAATACTGCAAATTTAACATATAATAATACAAATTAAGTATACATGATGTATATACAGCAAAGTTATGCAACTTGCATAATGGAAATGAGCTTCTCCATAAAGCATAGTCTACTAATCAATGGATATATATAATATATAATATGTTTATTTTCCAGTTGGTAGTACATAGTACTACATTAGCCTCTTCGCTGATGTTTTTCATACTTTCCACTTTATCCCTAAAAGGAAAAAAAGAAAGAGTCATTTCTACTGTATAGTACTGGCATAGTTCCTAACATTACAGAACATGAAGTAATTATGCATTCATTCATTGTCAGTTTTACCATGCTTCATCCTATTCAGTTTCGCAGTGGGTACAATTTACTGAGCCACTGTGCCACCCATCACAAATAATCAATAAGTAATAACATGGATTCTTTGTTACCTCAGAGCAATTTATATTACAAATCAACTTTATCAAAGTTAAATCTTACAAACATGCCGTAGCTAGTTTTTTTTTCCTTGCAATTTTACCCCCAATTTTCCCCCCTAATCTAGTCGTATCCAATTACTCTGATTGCATAACGCTTCCCCTCTACCGATACAACCCTCCACTGCAGACTGAGGAGCACCGCAACTGACACACGCCCCCTCCGACACGTATGCAGTACCTACTGCATCTTTTCACCTGCACGAGGTGAGTTCATATCAGTTTTGTGTATGGAGAGCTGCATTATTCCTCGACTTTAGTTGCAGTCAGGTTAATTGGAGACACTGAATTGCCCTATAGGTGAATTGGTGTGTGTATGTGTGTGTGTATGTGTGTCTGCCCTGCGATGGACTGGGGCCCCGTCCAGGGTGTTACTGTGTGCCTTGCGCCCATTGAAAATCTGGGATGGGCTCCAGCACCCCCATCTGCATGCTTGCTTTGTGACCTAATATAGACTTTTATTATGTATCTTATGGATCTGCCAGAATACATTTTGCCATCTAGTACAAACATGTCCTGCCTCCTTGATTATCTGTCCATATTATTATTAATAGTATTATTTAATATTACACTTATTAATATTTTTATTATTAATCTGTTCAGTCTGTAAGAAGGTCCTGGGTTCGATCCCCAGTTGGGGCAGCCCGGGTCCTTTCTGTGTAGAGTTAGCATGTTCTCCCCGTGTCTGGGTTTCCTCCCACAGTCCAAGGCCATGCGAGGACAAGTGAGGTGACTGTGTTTGATATATCCTTGTGAACTGATGAATCTTGTGTAACAAGTAACTACCGTTCCTGTCATGAATGTAACCAAAAGTGTAAAACATGACGTTAAAATCCTAACAAACAAACAAACCAAGGAACCCGATTGTTAAATTGCTTTGCGCACTCACCTTAGTGTGTAGATGCGGTCCATCACCCAAGACTCAGCAGGATCAACACACAGTTGTCTTCCTTTACAGGTGTGGAAACTAAGAAGAAAAAAAACAGGAATTAATCTTGGTATAGTCACTGACCTGAAATAATCATATGTGCATATTGTATATTTTACACTTACATGATAGCATTGATTTCACATGTTGCTGTCATGTTCTGGATTGAAAAGCCACAGATGCGATTAATAGAGATCCTCCCTTTGGAATAATTCCTGCAACATCCTAAATGTAAAGATAAAAGGGAAATGTATTAGCTATTAATATTATGCTACTGTATTGTGATTTACAGCACTTATTCAGGTAGTAAAGGCTGTAAATAATGTAATAAAAGCTATTTTTATGCAAACAGGTGAACAGAAGAACACAGAATCTCTTACCGAAAGCTGCTTCGTCCTGAAAGAACAGACTGACTGTGATGACCAGCAGGAGTGTAAGTGCTGCACCTGAAATCTTGCCCATTGTCACTGAGTCACTCTTAGTGCACTGTGTGTGTACTGCGAACACTCTCTGAACTCGCCTCTAGCTTTATAGTCCATCCTCCATCACTGGAAATTACACACCTGATGAGATCAGTGGGTTTTCCACCTCTGCACGTTCCTACACACTAGCTTTCCTTGACAGTACAATAAGGAAGTTCACGTTAAAAAAGGGATTCTGGAAATTTCCGAGTCCATTCTTTGCTATTAGATTGACAGGGTGTAGGGTGTGCTACTGTTAAAATAAACAATTAAAGAGTTGTTTTTAAAACTAGTGTCGAAAGAAAAAAATGACATACCAGTAACTACATACCAATAATACCTGCTCTGTAGTGCTCCTGTGGGGGTCCTGACCATTGAAGAACAGGGTGAAAGCAGGTTTAAAAGGTATGTAGAGAAACACATGGACTACAGTCAGTAATTGTAGAACTACAAAGTGCTTCTATATGGTAAGTGGAGCTGATAAAATGGATAGTGAGTGTAGAAACAAGGAGGTGGTTTTAATGTTATGGCTACTATATACAGTGCTGCTTGAAAGTTTGTGAACCACCCAAACATGGTCATTGTTTTCTTAAAAAAAAAAAAAAACTTATGAAATGAACATCCAAATCTCAATTTGTAAAGCAGACCTTACAAATAAAGGACACACAGAAAAAAGATATATATTTTCATTATTTATTCAACAAAAGTAATTTATCTCTCAAAAAACTGAAAATCTGCCAAGTGCAAAAGTATGTGAACTCTTTAAGTTAGTAGCTTGTGGCACCTCCTTTTGCAGCCATGACGTCTTCTGTAACCACAAACGAGTGTCTCACATCTGCTTTTTGGGAGTTTTGCCCACTCCTCCTTGCAGAACTCAGAAGCCAGTTGAGAGAGGTTGGAGGGACATCTGGCATGTATTAGATTAGATTAGATTAGATTAGATTCAACTTTATTGTCATTACACATGTACAAGTACAAGGCAACGAAATGCAGTTTAGCATCTAACCAGAAGTGCAATAAGCAGAAAGTGCAGGATATACAGTATTTATGATGTACATTATTTACAGTGGGTAAATAGCAGTGGTATGAACAAGATCTATGAAGTTGAATATATTACTGAATGTACAAGAAGGATGGGCCCTGCTGAGTCTGGTTCCTCTCAAGGTTTCTTCCTGTAATTTTCAGGGAGTTTTTCCTTGCCACAGTCGCCCTCGGCTTGCTCAACAGGGGTTTTTGTATCTGTTGGTCCTGGATTTTGTAAAGTTGCTTTGAGACAATGTCTATTGTAAAAAGTGCTATATAAATAAAGTTGACTATAAACAAGATATACAGCTAAAAACAATATACCTACAGATTAAGGTGCAGATTAGTGAAGTACTTTATACAAGAATATTCTAGTACAGTCTTGCTACTTAAGAATTTCACGTATAATTTCATGCAATGCACATGCGTGTGTAACAGGTGTTATTTATTTATTTTTTTAAGTCTGTGTGAAATGAGGCGCAAAGAAGAAAACAGTTCAAACCAGTCTCTATGATGGTGAATGAAGAATGCAGCACCTCTCGTGGTCAAGCTGGCGCTGATCCTTCTGAAGGATCCGGGTCACGGCACCAATGTAACCGGTCCACTTTACAATGATGATGAGGAACCGGTCACGCCACCTCTGCATTGTGATTTATTTATTTTTAAAAGAGGAAAGAAGACCCACGGACCACTGCTGCCGGTACCAGACATATATTTATTGAATGGATGAGATGAATCTGGATGTGTACAAGAAAAAGAAAAGCAGTGAGAAACCTCGCCTCATGCCCACCTTTACACTAGCCTCTCCTCAGTCGCTCTCCAGCCAGACTGAAGTATTAAGTCCATATAACAAATCAAATACAATATTCTAGTAATAAAAACCCACATAAAATAACATTTTATACACACACACACATACAGTATATACTATATATACTGTATATATATATACAGTGTATCACAAAAGTGAGTACACCCCTCACATTTCTGCAAATATTTCATTATATCTTTTCATGGGACAACACTATAGACATGAAACTTGGATATAACTTAGAGTAGTCAGTGTACAGCTTGTATAGCAGTGTAGATTTACTGTCTTCTGAAAATAACTCAACACACAGCCATTAATGTCTAAATAGCTGGCAACATAAGTGAGTACACCCCACAGTGAACATGTCCAAATTGTGCCCAAATGTGTCGTTGTCCCTCCCTGGTGTCATGTGTCAAGGTCCCAGGTGTAAATGGGGAGCAGGGCTGTTAAATTTGGTGTTTTGGGTACAATTCTCTCATACTGGCCACTGGATATTCAACATGGCACCTCATGGCAAAGAACTCTCCGAGGATGTGAGAAATAGAATTGTTGCTCTCCACAAAGATGGCCTGGGCTATAAGAAGATTGCTAACACCCTGAAACTGAGCTACAGCATGGTGGCCAAGGTCATACAGCGGTTTTCCAGGACAGGTTCCACTCGGAACAGGCTTCGCCAGGGTCGACCAAAGAAGTTGAGTCCACGTGTTCGGCGTCATATCCAGAGGTTGGCTTTAAAAAATAGACACATGAGTGCTGCCAGCATTGCTGCAGAGGTTGAAGACGTGGGAGGTCAGCCTGTCAGTGCTCAGACCATACGCCGCACACTGCATCAACTCGGTCTGCATGGTCGTCATCCCAGAAGGAAGCTGACGCACAAGAAAGCCCGCAAACAGTTTGCTGAAGACAAGCAGTCCAAGAACATGGATTACTGGAATGCCCTGTGGTCTGACGAGACCAAGATAAACTTGTTTGGCTCAGATGGTGTCCAGCATGTGTGGCGGCGCCCTGGTGAGAAGTACCAAGACAACTGTATCTTGCCTACAGTCAAGCATGGTGGTGGTAGCATCATGGTCTTGGGCTGCATGAGTGTTGCTGGCACTGGGGAGCTGCAGTTCATTGAGGGAAACATGAATTCCAACATGTACTGTGACATTCTGAAACAGAGCATGATCCCCTCCCTTCGAAAACTGGGCCTCATGGCAGTTTTCCAACAGGATAACGACCCCAAACACAACCTCCAAGATGACAACTGCCTTGCTGAGGAAGCTGAAGGTAAAGGTGATGGACTAAACCCAATTGAGCACTGCGGGGCATCCTCAAGTGGAAGGTGGAGGAGTTCAAAGTGTCTAACATCCACCAGCTCCGTGATGTCATCATGGAGGAGTGGAAGAGGATTCCAGTAGCAACCTGTGCAGCTCTGGTGAATTCTATGCCCAGGGGGGTTAAGGCAGTGCTGGATAATAATGGTGGTCACACAAAATATTGACACTTTGGGCACAATTTGGACATGTTCACTGTGGGGTGTACTCACTTATGTTGCCAGCCATTTAGACATTAATGGCTGTGTGTTGAGTTATTTTCAGAAGACAGTAAATCTACACTGCTATACAAGCTGTACGCTGACTACTCTAAGTTATATCCAAGTTTTATTTCTATAGTGTTGTCCCATGAAAAGATATAATAAAATATTTGCAGAAATGTGAGGGGTGTACTCACTTTTGTGATACACTGTATATATATATTTTTTTTTTTTATAATATATAATATTATATATATATATATATATATAATAATCTATTTCTATTACCAGCATTTTATAATTTTATACAGAACACTTTATGAAACATAAAACAGAAGCGATTAAAATAATATAACGTACCTGGATGTGTACAAGAAAAAGAAAATCAGTGAGAAACCTCGCCTCGTGCCCACCTTTACTCTAGCCTGTACCCAAAAAAAATAGAAAAAGCGGGAAAAGGGGGGAGGGTTAGCACTGCATGAGGCAGCTATAGCAAGCTAATACATCTCACTCTCTAATTTAACAAAATTATATAACACATATCTTTAACACACATCCATTAAAGAAATAACAAAAACATTTCGCTTCATATTTAATAACTTTTAGAACAGTTTACATAGCATTTATGAGTTTAATCTATTTTTTATAACGGAGCTTAGGTTCAACCAATCTCTCCTCAGTCGCTCTCCAGCCAGACTGAAGAAAGTTGGCCTGTCACAACCAACTACATGGTTGTGGATTTCCGCAGGACTGGTACATCCCCTCCTCCTCTACTCATTGATGGATTAGCTGTGGAGATGGTCCCCTCAGTCAAGTACCTTGGAGTTCACCTGACTGACACGCTCACCTGGCATACCAACACCATGGCTGTCATAAAGAAGGCCAACCAACGCCTGTATTTCCTGAGGAAGCTGAATCCGAGCAAAAACAACAAGACTGAAAAACAGCTTCTTTCCGGATGCAGTCAGACTGCTAAATTGCTCCACCCCTCATGTACTGTCTATGCACCAGTTACCTTAAACACCTGTGAACTGGTGCTGCCCTTTTCTGTTGCTATACTTTGAATCATGCACTTTAGATCCGCATAAAGCTGCTGTAGTTCCTGTGCAATACTTGAATGTAAATGTAAATATTTAAAATTCCTTAGTCATCTTAGTTATTTCTTCTAGTTTTTAAGTCTTAAGTTTTATTTTTACTAAACATAGTTTCTCTTGCTATTTATATTTTTATATTTTATTATGTTTACACACACCGAGACCTAAGTAACTGCATTTCGTTCTAATCATGTACATGGTTTTGAATGACAATAAAGCTGAGTCTGAGTCTGAGTCTACATAACGCCCCCGCCCCCCAGAGGCAACCAAATCGAAATACATACAAAAACCCCACATAAAATACATTACGTAAACACATTTCTGTCTCAACAATTAAAACAATATAAATTACAAGGGGTAGAACATGAAGATTTTGAGTGAAAAAAAAAAATATATATATATATATATAAAATAAATAACACCTGTTACACGTGGAACATAAAGTAATATTTACTAGGAGTTTTCAGTTTTGCTTTGCTTCAATCCAAGAAATAAAAAACATAGTTAATTTTACTTGGTATTTAAAATAAAATTTACTAATGTATTTTATGACAAATAATTACAAAGAAAACTATTTGGCAAGTTCGGACATGTTTCACACACCGAGTGCAAAACGAGCTGCTGATTTTTGAATCTTCTCACCACAAAGTTTTCGGTTGTTGAAGATATTCTTTGGCCAAAGGGGACTAATAAATATTTAAAAAGTTGTTGAACTTTCTACACTATTGACTCCAAATTAGCGTCTGTTAGCATGACAGAATGAATGTTATGTAGTTATATTAATCGTGATAACTTGTTCCGTTTAATGTATGTGGGCTTAAAACGTTGGTTCTAAAATCTTTTGTCTCATGATTATGAAAGCCCATTTTGCCACTTAAAAATAAATCTGTCTGAGGCTGTCTTTCAAATACAAATGTGCATTATTAGGCAACCTGTGAGCAAACCTTGAGAAAGTAAAATTGAATTATAATATGTAACATAACATTCTGAGGTCTACATAATCTTTATAATTACTAACATGTTATTTTTTTAATCTTTGTCTTAAGTGAAAGATGAGTTCAGGAGGATAACTACACCTGGAGCGTGTTTCTCTTGCACTTTTACTTGCATCTATTTTTAAGTTTTCAGAAAAATGTTTGAAAGATTGATATAATTTATTTTGTTACACTGTGACACTTTTATAGTTTGTTTTCCATTTACAGTTTTTACTTTTGTGTAGCGAGTGAGACTTTGAGGCTGTTTGAAAGACATTTAAATAGTTTTTATACTTAGATCACGACAGAAATGTGAAGTCCTAGATCCTAAAACTTGTAAAGTTTTCAGTTTCCTGATTGCATGTAAATCTGTCCTGTTTCTGTCTAATTTTAAGAAATTGTTCTATATTTGTTGTTCTCTCTCATAATTTAGCTAATTTTTAATGAACTGTCTTATGCTGCTCTCTTTGTTTTTATCTTAATTATTCTTGATGTTGATGTACTATTTTGATTTTGTACTATGATTTGTATGGTGTATGTACGTATTTGTTTTGATTATTTGTCTTATGTAAAGCGTCTTTGAGTATCTTGAAAAGCGCTATATAAATAAAATGTATTATTATTATTATTATTATTTTGTCCACTGAACTGTAATTGAAAATGCATTTCCATTAATTGAGCAAAACAAATAAAAAAGTTTGACAAAAAATGTTGGGTGGCTTTTTGTATATGGTAATCATTTATGCTGAATTGAAAAATGTAAAAATTATTTGGCATTTTATAATATAGCATTTTAATAATATATATAATATAACATTTTATAAGCCATGTTTTAATGCTTTTAGTGCTGCAATGTTTAAGTAAAATCTACTAAGATACAGCTATTAAAATATACTTGAAGCGGTGAGTAGCAAAGTAACTTTTACTTAAGAATTTCTAGTAAAATCCAGATAGAATTGTGAGTAACTTTTACTTGAATATATGGTCTGTTAAATTTACTAGCAGTTTGTAAGTGAAAAAACTTTCCTAAGTTTTTTTAAGTAAATCTTACTCCACATTTTTTTAAGTGTATGCAGGTTAAAGTGATACAGATTAAGGTGCTATGGACATCATAGAGGAATGTATACATAAAACATGGTAAATAGATGTATACGGTATATATGGAATTAATGTACAAATGAGGTATGAGGTATGTACCAATGATGTATCGCCCGCTTCAGATCTTGCCACAGCATTTCTATGGGATTGAGGTCCGGACTTTGACTGGGCCAATACAGAGTGCGAATCTTCTTTCTCCTAAGCCATTTCTTGGTAGTTTTGCTGGAATGCTTTGGGTCGTTGTCTTGTTGCATAATCCATTTCTGTCCCAGCTTCAACTCCCTGACTGATGGCGGGAGATTCTGGTCAAGAATTTGTTGATAGGCCTGGGAATTGACGGTTCCCTGGATAATACGGAGTCGTCCAGGTCCGGAGGCAGAAAAACAGACCCAGACCTTCACATTTCCACCACCATGCTTTACTGTTGGGAGGAGGTTCTTCTCTTTATATGCAGTGTTGACTTTTCTCCAAACATGGTGCCTGTAATTTGACTTTGTTCTTTCTTGAGAGCAGAGGCTTCCTTCTAGCAACTCTCCCATGAATGCCATGTCTATTGATTTTTCGCCTGATTGTAGACACATGTACATTTATCCCAGATGCTGCCAGAGAGGACTGCAACTCTCTGGAGGTGATGTGTGGGTTGGCCTTTACCTGAATTATTATTTTTTTGGTGCTTCTTGGTGGAAGTTTTGATGGCCGTCCACTTTCGGGCAGAGTTGCGGTGATGCTGAGTGCCCTCCATTTGTAAATGATTTGTCTTACAGTGGATGGATGGAGCTGGAATCTTTTGGAGATGGTCTTGTAGCTTTCCCCAGACTGATGGGCTGTCACCACCTTCTTCCTGATGTCCTCGGATGTCTCCTTTCCTCTCGGCATTGTTGATCTGTGTGCTTTATGCCTTGGCACGACAGTGGTTTGGTTGGTTTTCTCTCCCTTTTAATCACAGCGGCTCAAAACTTTTCCCAAGGATGTCTGATTTGATTGGTCTGCTTAATTGATTACTTGAGCACCCACATGTGTTTCACCTGAGTCTTTTACCTAATTGACTTTACCAGTGCAGCTGTGGTTCATTTACTTTTGCACATGCTCTGATTCCATGTTTCATGCAGTCTTTTGGCAACTCACACATTTCCCTCAAAACAAGTAAATGGAATTGATGAACAGTAGCAACAGTAGCAACAGTAGCAGGGCAAGCAGTAGCCTAGTGGTTAAGGTACTGGACTAGTAACCAGAAGGTCGCTGGTTCAAGCCTCACCACTGCCAGGTTGCTGCTGTTGGGCCCTTGAGCAAGGCCCTTAACCCTCAATTGCTCAGACTGTATACTGTAACTGTAATGTAAGTCGCTTTGGATAAAAGCATCTGCTAAATTCTGTAAATGTAAACATAAACCTGACATTTTATAAATAAAACCTGGTGATGATAAAATAAGAAAGTCATGGTAAAACAACAGAAAAATCTAAACTACTCATGGAGTTCACAAACTTTCAAGCAGCGCTGTAGATTTTTTTTTCATTTCAGTCAGGCATTGTAGGACCTACATGTTGTACTAGGGTGTCCCAAAATTCATGCAAGAAGTAATTTTGATAGAGAACACAGGTTTTTAATTAAAAATTGTAAATTTTTAATTGATTCATAAAGTATACAGTATAGGGTTATGTATGGAATAGCATATCGGGTAAATGGCCTCCACGGCTTTGCTGGCACATACGCACTCTTTTGTCGAAATGAAGTTACATCACTATTCTGACCATATTTTGTACGAAAATTGCGAACTGTAGCTGCCAAACCTTCATAATTTTTTAAATATTGCTCAACAATGAAAACGCGTTCTTTCGTGTAGCGCTCCATTTTTAATAACCCTAAACTGTGAGCTGTCACGCTGTCTTTTTTTTCGTTGGCAACACTTTACTGCACAAATGGCGCCAAATTCAAATCTTGCGTAAATTTTGGGACACCCTGTATGCCAAAAATATAGGATGTTCTTGCACAATAATGTAGCAGGAGAGACTGTAAATGTGTTGAATGAAAGTTTATTCACTTATAAGTAAAAGTTTTCACAGTTCAACAAGCACAATGTATTAAAAGCTTAATTCTGTAAAAGCCATGAGGATATTGTCATTTTATAACATGTAGAGGTGGGTTTGTTAGTATTTAATATTTAACAATGCTTAGGAAATTCAGGGTTGATATTCACCAATACTATTGTTTAACTGATACCACTTCCTCTTTACATTTTCTTTCAAAACACATTATTTTTTAAAAAACAAAACTGGTACATAATTTAAATAATGCAAATTTAACATACAAAAATAAAAATGAATTATACCTGATGTATATACAGCAAAGTTATGCAACTTGCATAATGGAAATGAGCTTCTCCATAAAGCATAGTCTATTAATCAATGGATATATATAATATATAATATATTTTATTTTCCAGTTGGTAGTACATAGTACTACATTAGCCTCTTCGCTGATGTTTTTCATGCTTCATTCTTTCCACTTTATCCCTAAAAGGAAAAAAAAGAAACAGTCATTTCTACTGTATAGTACTGGCATAGTTCCTAGCATTACAGAACATGAAGTAATTCATTGTCAGTTTTACCATGCTTCATCCTATTCAGTTTCACAGTGGGTACAATTTACTGAGCCACCCATCACAAGTAATTAGTAAGTAATAATATGGATTCTTTGTTACCTCAGTGCAATTTCAATTACACATAGTGTATATCAAAGTAAAATAAATGCCTTTCCCCCCCAATTTTCTCTCTAATCTAGTCGTATCCAATTACTCTGATTGCATTACGCTTCCCCTCTACCAATACAACCCCACCACTGCTGACTGAGGAGCACCGCAACTGACACACACCCCCTCCGACACGTGTGCTGTACCGACTGCATCTTTTCACCTGCACGAGGCGAGTTGTGTACGGAGAGCCGCATTATTCCTTGACTTTGCACAGGCGCCATCAATCAGCCAGCAGAGGTCGTAGCTACATCAGTTATGAGGAGCCCTGGTGTGGCTTTCCCTCAGGTTTTACCGCTGCTCCACCTGAGCGGCCCCTTAGCTAGTTTTAACATTTTAAGCTTTTTAATTAGACGTTTACAAAATATCTACTGTCAAACAATTGTATGGTTTTAGGTAGCTGAGTACATTTGCTGCTTTGATTTAGTTTTTACACTAGAAATTGCTAGCTTTTAAAGGGAAACTATAAATGGCATGATTAGTAAGTTTTATTTACTGTTAAAGTTGCTTTGAAGTTGGGACTTTGCTCATTGTTTAGTCTAGAAATTTCTGGGGTTTTATACATGTAGGTTTTATTCTTGTTTTAAAAAAAGCTGTTGAAAAACATGGGTTTGGTTTTTTAAGTTTTTTTACAGGACAAACATACTCATAGCCTGGACCTTCTTGCTGTGCAACGACAGTGCTACCCACCAAGCCACCAGTGTTGCCTTGATCTCTTATAATTCCCTTGATCTTTTTCTGCACCTGTTTCTCCTCCTGTCTTCATTAGTTCATATTTGAATACTTTCTGTACTGTATATTGAAGGCATTATGGAGCCTAGTTTTGCTAACTTTATTAAAGCTTGCATTTCTTAAATTTGGTTTTCATTCTGGTTGATATTATGAATTCTGCTTGTGAATCTGCGTGCTTGCTTTGTGACCTAATATAGACTTTAATTATGTATCTTATGGATCTGCCTGAATAAATGTTGCCATCTAGTACAAACATGTCCTGCCTCC
The DNA here is from genome assembly GCF_030014385.1 of Trichomycterus rosablanca. NCBI lineage: Eukaryota > Metazoa > Chordata > Actinopteri > Siluriformes > Trichomycteridae > Trichomycterus > Trichomycterus rosablanca. The sequence continues at coordinate 9,694,125 of NC_086012.1, forward strand.
TTGATTATCTGTCCATATTATTATTAATAGTATTATTTAATATTACACTTATTAATTTTTGTATTATTAATCTGTTCAGTCGGCCTTAATAATTTAACTTAAGAATAAGTTCTCTAACTTCCTATGTCTAAATTCATTATAATTAAAGCTTAATGTTTCACTACTGTTAAACAGTTCCTACATTAGTGCACAATTCTTAATTTCCTACTTACTAAGGAACCCTAGGGTGGCACGGTGGCCTCACAGCAAGAAGGTCCTGGCTTCGATCCCCAGGTGGGGCGGCCCGGGTCCTTTTTGTGTGGAGTTAGCATGTTCTCCCAGTGTCTGTGTGGGTTTCCTCCGGGTGCTCCGGTTTCCTCCCACAGTCCAAAGACATGCACGTGAGATGACTGTGACTGTATTTGATATAACCTTGTGAACTGATGAATCTTGTGTAACAAGTAACTACCGTTCCTGTCATGAATGTAACCAAAAGTGTAAAACATGACGTTAAAATCCTAACAAACAAACAAACCAAGGAACCCGATTGTTAAATTGCTTTGCGCACTCACCTTAGTGTGTAGATGCGGTCCATCACCCAAGACTCAGCAGGATCAACACACAGTTGTCTTCCTTTACAGGTGTGGAAACTAAGAAGAAAAAAAACAGGAATTAATCTTGGTATAGTCACTGACCTGAAATAATCATATGTGCATATTGTATATTTTACACTTACATGATAGCATTGATTTCACAAGTTGCTGTCATGTTCTGGATTGAAAAGCCACAGATGCGATTAATAGAGATCCTTCCTTTGGAATAATTCCTGCAACATCCTAAATGTAAAGATAAAAGGGAAATGTATTAGCTATTAATATTATGCTACTGTATTGTGATTTACAGCACTTATTCAGGTAGTAAAGGCTGTAAATAATGTAATAAAAGCTATTTTTATGCAAACAGGTGAACAGAAAAACACAGAATCTCTTACCGAAAGCTGCCTCGTCCTGAAAGAACAGACTGACTGTGACGACCAGCAGGAGTGTAAGTGCTGCACCTGAAATCTTGCCCATTGTCTCTGAGTCACTCTTAGTGCACTGTGTGTGTACTGCGAACACTCTCTGAACTCGCCTCTAGCTTTATAGTCCATCCTCCATCACTGGAAATTACACACCTGATGAGATCAGTGGGTTTTCCGCCTCTGCACGTTCCTACACACTAGCTTTCCTTGACAGTACAATGAGGAAGTTCACGTTAAAAAAGGGATTCTGGAAATTTCCGAGTCCATTCTTTGCTATTAGATTGACAGGGTGTAGGGTGTGCTACTGTTAAAATAAACAATTAAAGAGTTGTTTTTAAAACTAGTGTTGAAGGAAAAAATGACTTCATAGTAACTCAACCTGTAATCTTTAATAAGGCTTTTAATGCTGTATGGTTTTACAGACCAAGCCCTGTTACTGGTCAACAGTAACAGGGCTGTGCAACACTGGTATGTGAATGTCTAAAGTATATAAATAGTAACTTTTCTCATAGAAATGTGTACCAGTAATTATTAAATATTGCATATGGAATGATTTTCAGATATGCACTTCTTTATTTTATATTTTGTAGGGCATATGTCTTTTTAAATCACAACATCACACCCAGCAAAATGTATGTGGTGGAACCGTATGTGAACAACACAGTGTAAAGAAAGCAAATATTTATTCATTTTTGTTTTAATATCCCTAGTATTATATTCACTTTACATTTATACATAATTTAATTTGACTTAAGCTTTGCAAAAAATAACTGATAGTATGTACACATTTACTACATTACTACATATGTGTGGCAGGACCCAAGGTTTCCCAGCAGAACATTGCCCAAAGCGTCACACTGCCTCCGTCGGCTTGCCTTCTTCCCATAGTGCATCCTAGTTGCATGTGTTCTCCAGGTAAGCGACCCACAAGCACCCGGCCATTCACGTGATCTAAAAGAATTGATTCATCAGACCAGGCAACAACGTGCCCATTGTTGGTGCTTTCGACGGGGGACAGGGGTCAGCATGGGCACCCTGACTGGTCTGTGGCTATGCAGCCCCATACACAACAAACTGTGATGCACTGTGTATTCTGACACCTTTCTATCAGAACCAGCATTAACTTCTTCAGCAGTTTGAGCTACAGTAGCTACAGTCGTCTGTTGGATCGGGACACACTGGCCAGCCTTCACTCCCCACGTGCATCAATGAGCCTTGGTCGCCCATGACCCTGTCGCCGGTTTACCACTGTTCCTTACTTGGACCACTTTTGATAGATACTGACCACTGCAGACCGGGAACACCCCTCAAGAGCTGCAGTTTTGAAGATGCTCTGACCCAGTCGTCTAGCCTTCACAATCTGGCCCTTGTCAAACTCACTCAAATCCTTACGCTTGCCCATTTTTTCTGGTTTTAGCACATCAACTTTGAGGATTAAATTTTCACTTGCTGCCTAATATATCCCACCTACTAACAGGTGCTGTGATGAAGAGATAATCAGTGTTATTCACTTCACCTGTCAGTGGTCATAATGTTATGCCTGGTCCGTGTATATTCTACTCACTTATGCAGCTTTGCATAATTTTGGGATTCATCACCGTTCCTATCAGTTGCTGATATGGCAGGAATGTTTTAAAATGACATAAACCCCAACATACACTATATACTTATTTAAAATGAATTTTGGATTTATAAATACTTAAATACTTCCTTGCCCAACCCTAAGAGTAAAATACTTATTTCTCAACACGTCTAAAATATGTCAAAGGTTAAATTAGTACAGCAATATTATTCTGGCATATAATGTTTCAGTTAAGAATTAGAATAATTTTTATAATGTCCAGATGTGCAGATATTGTACAGAATAAGTTATGTGTGTCAAGTCAATTCAAGTCAAGCGCTTTTTAATGAACATTGTCTCAGATGCACTTTACACAACTGTTCCTGCACGTTACACAACTGCTTTACATATACATATATGTATAGTTAGTTATTTAGCACCGGTCTTGTATAGTTACAGTTGTATAGTTATTATTCACACATCTTTCATTATTATTACTATCATAATAATACATACCTGACTATACTTTTATTATTATTACTGTTACTATTATAATATACTCTAACTAACTGCATTTTATTCATATGCTCATTATTATTATTATTATTGCTATTATATATAGTACTATGTACATACAGTGTATCACAAAAGTGAATACACCCCTCACATTTCTGCAAATATTTTATTATATCTTTTCATGGGACAACACTATAGAAATAAAACTTGGATATAACTTAGAGTAGTCAGTGTACAACTTGTATAGCAGTGTAGAGTTACTGTCTTCTGAAAATAACTCAACACACAGCCATTAATGTCTAAATGGCTGGCAACATAAGTGAGTACACCCCACAGTGAACATGTCCAAATTGTGCCCAAAGTGTCAATATTTTGTGTGACCACCATTATTATCCAGCACTGCCTTAACCCTCCTGGGCATGGAATTCACCAGAGCTGCACAGGTTGCTACTGGAATCCTCTTCCACTCCTCCATGATGACATCACGGAGCTGGTGGATGTTAGACACCTTGAACTTCTCCACCTTCCACTTGAGGATGCGCCACAGGTGCTCAATTGGGTTTAGTCCATCACCTTTACCTTCAGCTTCCTCAGCAAGGCAGTTGTCATCTTGGAGGTTGTGTTTGGGGTCGTTATCCTGTTGGAAAACTGCCATGAGGCCCAGTTTTCGAAGGGAGGGGATCATGCTCTGTTTCAGAATGTCACAGTACATGTTGGAATTCATGTTTCCCTCAATGAACCGCAGCTCCCCAGTGCCAGCAACACTCATGCAGCCCAAGACCATGATGCTACCACCACCATGCTTGACTGTAGGCAAGATACAGTTGTCCTGGTACTTCTCACCAGGGCGCCGCCACACATGCTGGACACCATCTGAGCCAAACAAGTTTATCTTGGTCTCGTCAGACCACAGGGCATTCCAGTAATCCATGTTCTTGGACTGCTTGTCTTCAGCAAACTGTTTGCGGGCTTTCTTGTGCGTCAGCTTCCTTCTGGGATGACGACCATGCAGACCGAGTTGATGCAGTGTGCGGCGTATGGTCTGAGCACTGACAGGCTGACCTCCCACGTCTTCAACCTCTGCAGCAATGCTGGCAGCACTCATGTGTCTATTTTTTAAAGCCAACCTCTGGATATGACGCCGAACACGTGGACTCAACTTCTTTGGTCGACCCTGGCGAAGCCTGTTCCGAGTGGAACCTGTCCTGGAAAACCGCTGTATGACCTTGGCCACCATGCTGTAGCTCAGTTTCAGGGTGTTAGCAATCTTCTTATAGCCCAGGCCATCTTTGTGGAGAGCAACAATTCTATTTCTCACATCCTCAGAGAGTTCTTTGCCATGAGGTGCCATGTTGAATATCCAGTGGCCAGTATGAGAGAATTGTACCCAAAACACCAAATTTAACAGCCCTGCTCCCCATTTACACCTGGGACCTTGACACATGACACCAGGGAGGGACAACGACACATTTGGGCACAATTTGGACATGTTCACTGTGGGGTGTACTCACTTATGTTGCCAGCTATTTAGACATTAATGGCTGTGTGTTGAGTTATTTTCAGAAGACAGTAAATCTACACTGCTATACAAGCTGTACACTGACTACTCTAAGTTATATCCAAGTTTCATGTCTATAGTGTTGTCCCATGAAAAGATATAATGAAATATTTGCAGAAATGTGAGGGGTGTACTCACTTTTGTGATACACTGTAGATATAATTCCATATATGTAAAAAACTATAGTTTAACTATAGTTAAATTTATATATTAATATTATTCATAGATATGTAACTTTACTGATATTCTCTGTTTTCTTGCACAATGCTACTATTTGCACTTCTGGTAAATGCTAACTGCATTTCATTGCCTTGTACTGAGCAATGACAATAAAGTTGAATCTGTCTGTCTGTCTGTCTGTCTATCATCTATCTATCTGTCTATCTATCTTTCTGTCTGTCTGTCTGATTGTCTGTCTGTCTGTCTGTCTGTCTGTCTGTCCGTCCGTCTGTCTATATATCTATCATCTATCTGTCTGTCTGTCTATCCGTCTGTCTGTCTATCTATCTATCTATCTCTAAGGCTGGATACATTTATTTCTAAGACAACTTTTAAAAAACAAATTACAGATATCTTAAGAGATACATGCAGCTGTATGTCAAATTGATTTTTCTTTTATACTATTGCTGGATGATTCGACTATGTGTTGTTGTATTGTATTGTGATCATTGTTGTTTGTTTTCAGTGTCTTATGTAAATTTGTTTGTATGATTGTTCCTCAAGAGGCTTTGCCTTTTGATCTATCTATCTATCTATCGTACAGAATCCAGGACCAACAGACCAAAAGCCCCTTTAAATGTCACAAATGAGCAAAACTAGAAGAAATCAAATGTGGAGAAAATTCCTTTTCACAGCACTTTATGGCCTGAAAGTGCCTTAAATAAAAAAATAAAATAAAAAAAACAATAGTAGTTAAAGACTACTTTGTTCTCACTGTATAGTTACAACTTGTGAAGACAACTTGTGAACATTCTAATAATCGAAAATGTGGCTGCACATTTCTCCAGAATTCACAAGCTATATGGATGACAATGATCTCCAGTGAATCTGTAAATGTGTTGTGAATCTATGTAGAAAGAATCCCAGTGATCTACATTCTTTGAGTTAACAGGGAAACCACCTGACAGCAGTACATCATTAACAAAGTGATTCTATTCAGGGCTTTTCACGTAAACAACTCATTAAAGATTGACTTTTATTAACAGTGCATGTTCAACAGCATAGTTTTAAAAAAAACTCTGATTTATTATTGAAATATTGAACTTACAGTTACTGTTGTGTTAAGTGGGAAATGTGTGTTCATTATAGTATTGAGACTCTAATGTGAATTATAATTTTTTTTTCTTTATTTTATTTAAATGTTTTGTCATTAGGAGACGTTACGCAACTCTGGCCTTTAAACTCTAAGGGGAAAATGTGTCTTTTCACCTGGTAAGTAGGTCATGGTGGAGACAGATGAGTTTAAAATGTTCTTGTTAATTCGTAACAGCTTCCCTTTTGAACCCACAGAATTTCCCATGTCTTCACACACAATGTGTTATAGAACAGAATAGAATAGATGAGAGGAAGCACAATTCTTTTACTAAATTACTAAATACAACGGCAAAAATTAATAAACTAGCAACAGCTTAGGAAATCTCTACTCTTTTCCAGCATGACTGTGCTCTGTGCATGAAGTGAGGTCCAAAAGGTCATAGTTTGTGTTGATTATCCTGCACAAGACTTTTCCAAGTTGGGGCAGTATGGAAAATGCAAATAATAAAAAAAAAACCCACAGAGTTTCTTACTTTTACTTTTATTTAATTGCAGACAGAATGAATCTGAGAAATTTCATGTTGTGTCTATAATAATACACGTTTCCACTGTGTGATGGTCCATCCTAGATGCCTCCAAGCCCAGAGAAGTCGATGCAGCTTCTGGACATGTTTAACATAAGGCTTCTTGTTTGCACAGTAAAGTTTTAAGTAGCATTTGTGCATGTAACTCTGTATTATAGTGCTTGACAAAGGTTTGCCAAAGTAATCCCTCACCCATGTGGTTACATCAGCTATTGTTTTTATTGAGTGCTGGTTCTTGATGCAGTGCCGTCTGAGGGATCGAGGATCACGAGCATTCAGCTTAAGCTTGTGCCCTTGGCCTTTACGCACTGAAATTCCTCCCAATTCCATAAATCGTTTAATGATATTATGCTCTGTAGAGGGAGAAATATGCAAATCCCTTCCAATCTTTTTAGAGGTACATTGTTTTAAAAAAAATTTCTCATTTTCTCACACATTTGTTGACAAACCGGAGATAATCTGATCATCTTTGCTCATCAAAGACTCTTCCAGGGTGCTGCTTTTGTACCAAGCCATGATTATAATCACCTGTTGGAGTCACATCATTATTTAGTTTGTTCATGTCATTACTAGCCCTAAATTGCCCCCGTCCCAACTTTTCTTTGGAATGTGTGCAGGCCTGAAATGCAGGAATGGAGGTATATTAACAAGTAAAATGAAGTTGAGCAGAGAAAACATGAAATATCTTGGGTTCAAACTTTCTGCAATCAAACAAAAGTCAAAGTAAATGTAAGAAACTCTGCATTTTAAATGTTTAAATTATTTTTATATTTGTTTTATTTTTTAAATTAATAAAATAATTCTTGGTAAATCATGGAGGGTCAGTCAGGGTGTAGTGTATGTGGTTGTGGAATTAAAATGAGAAACTGAAAATAACTAGGATATAATGGAAACACCTAACCTCACCAAATAAATGTATACATTTTATAAGTAATAAAATAGACAGATGTGTTTTTGTTCATTTAATATTAACTCAGAAAACAAAGGCTTAGTTTATGCTATACAAATGGTTTAAGCTGGGCGGCATGGTGGACCTCACAGCAAGAAGGTCCTGGGTTCAATCCCCAGGTGAGGTGGCCCGGGTCCTTTCTGTGCAGCGTTTGCATGTTCTCCCTGTGTGTGTGTGGGTTTATTACGGGAGCTCCGGTTTCCTCCCACAGTCCAAAAACATGCAGTCAGTGTGTGCGTGTGTGTGTGTCTGCCCTGCGATGGACTGGCATCCCACCCAGGGTGTTACTGTGTGCCTTGCGCCCATTGAAAAGCTGGGATAGGCTCCGGCACCACGACTCTAATTGGATAAGTGGATAAGACAATGAATGAATGAATGAATAATGTCTTAAGCTAATCTAACTCTTACCACACTGTATAACAGAACCCTAGACTACACTAAATCACTACACTAATCACTAACTTACACAAACACAAATGCTAATGACTACACCTAGCTAATACAGGATTGTAACGACATTAGCGAGGACAAACAGACCAAAGCAAGACATCACCAGCCCCAAAAAGGATAAACTAATAATCACAGATTCTATTTGACTGATATAGATTCTGATACTGATACAATGCAAGTATTATTGGTGCATATTTCTTGGTATATCAGTCATGGAGAGTCAGTCAGGGTTATATGTGTGTATGTGTGTGTTTGTGTGTGTTTGTGTGTGTGTGTGTGTGTGTGTGGGGGGGGGGGGTCTTACAATCAGGAACTTAAAAAAACCAGGGTAAAAAAAGAAACAATAACTTATTAAATGCATACATTTTTTAAATAATAAAAATGGGCAGTTTATACAGATGTATTCATTATAAGGTCAGTACATAGTTAATCTGCTTGCTGGGGAGGACTATTGTGAAGTGTGACTCATTCTTATTGTCCCAGATGGGATACCAGCAGGGACTTTACCAAGTTCTGCTTTATATCTGTCACATGAATAACAAGCTGCCTATTGTGTTACTGACGTATGACTGTGAGATACAACCTGAGTTTAAATACAGAAACATCATTACACCATAACATGATAATACCACTATAGTATATTATACAGTAGGCATGGTGTTCCTCAGCTGTTGTAATTGGTTTAGCACAACACATGTAGGTTAAATCGGAATTGTTCCATTTTAAACTTTCACTTACCAAAGGTTTCACCAAGGGCATTAGGTACACCTATTTGATATGTACGTTTGTGATGAGGTCAGATAGCCTGCCTCATCCCCAAGATTCTGAAGGAACACTATGAGAATAAACCTAGGTTATGTATATATGTATATAAGTGTGCACAGTTACTTACCTACTTAGCTAAGCTACTTACCTTAGATGGTCTACTATACAGCTCCTTGGGGAAAGAGCAGGCACCTTCCAGGGCTTCCTTTATACTGGCCGAGAGAGCCCACGGCCATGGAGTAGAAAGGGGGAGGGTAGCAGCCAGGGGTCTGCAAAGTAGAACCAATTAGAGGTACAGTATGTAATTATAAGTATGGGATATCCAGATCAGAATATATTTACCGGTAAATGGGATGTGGTTATATGGTGAATTGTATATGTATTGTGTTTTTTTAAAAAATGTTTTAACCAGCCTCAGAATGGTTCAATCCAGTGAAGTAGGGGCGGGGTTTAGGAGTTAAATGGAGGGAAAGTGGGACATTTTGAAAATGGTGGATAATACATGCTGTGTGAGAGTGGCCAGGGTGCTACTACATTAAACCTGACTGCTATTGAGTCAGATAACCATAAAAGGGATTGCTAATTGGGGCTAAATAAGCTGTAATAATCCCGGAGTGCATTTGTTGATTTTAATTTGTTTAGTTTTCTTTTTGCACAGTTTTTCTTTTCTTTTTTTGCGTGTATGTTGGTGCTAATAAAACATCCCGTTGGGGTATAAAATCTATTTTGGAGTCCAACCAGATCTTTTCAAGGCGAACTCCACCCTCCATAACACCACGCTACAAACAGAGGAGACAGCTTACATGCCTCAGCATTCCCACAATGTTCATTTGATTATTTTATAAGCTACACCTGCAATACAGACAAACTTTGTCAAACTTTGTACTTTTGTGACACTAAGATGGTAGTGAAGCCTTCACTCTTTCGCAAGGGCTTTCCACAAAATTTTGCAGTGTGCCTGTGGAAATGTGTGCCCATTTACTAAGTTGAGTGTTGATGATGTCAGACGAGAAGGCCTGGCTCACATTTTGTTGTTACAGGTCACTACTGGTTCTGACCAGGCCATTGGAGTTTCTCCACACCAACTCTTTCAACCATGTCTTTACCTTTGGTTTGTAATTAGGAATACAGTTATGCTGAAACATAACAGTTTCTTACATTTACTTTGACTTTTATTTTATTGCAGACAGGATGAACTTGAGATATTTCATGTTTTGTCTGGTTAACTTTATTTCATGTATTAATAAACATCCATTCCTGCATTTCAGGCCATGCGGGAATAGATGTCTGCAATGAAATAAAAGTCAAAGGAAATGTAAGGAACACTATTTTTTTATTTTATTAGCATTTTCCAAACTGTCCCAACTTTTTCTGATTTAGGGTTGTATATTAAGATGTTGTTTTATTGGCAAATGGATGTTGTGTGAAGTATTAAAACCAGAGGTGCCAATTATTGTGGCACATGTGGTCTTGTTAAAAAGACCTATTAAGGGATTTTTTATTGTCTCATAATAAAATTCTCATTTTAAGGCTGAATTTATCAAATGTATATATTGTTTTAGTATGCAATTAATCAAACTGATCAAAGTGTAAATTTCTTTTAACTCTTTTACAAATACAGTACAGTGTAGGACTTAGAATTCTAATAAATAATGTCACAGCATTCATTCATTGTCTTATCCGCTTATCCAATCTGGGTCACGGGGGAGGGGTGCCGGAGCCCATCCCAGCCTTTCAATGGGCGCAAGGCACACAGCAACACCCTGGTCGAGGCGCCAGTCCATCACAGGGCAGACACACACACACACATTCATCTATAGATATCTCTATCTATAGGGAAATTTAGTGTCTCCAATGAACCTGACTGCATGTTTTTGGACTGTGGGAGGAAACCGGAGCTCCCGGAGAAAACCCACACGAACACAGGGAGAACATGCAAACTCCACACTTAAAGGACCTGGACCGCCCCGCCTGGGGATCGAACCCAGGACCCTCTTGCTGTGAGGCGACAGTACTACCCACTTAGCCACTGTGCCGCCCATGTCACAAAATAATTATAATTATTTTTAAAAAGTATCTATAAAACATTATTAATGTTGTAAGACTTTATAAAATGTCATAAAATGTTATTGTCAAATATAATATTGTATTATTATTTTAAATAATTAATTCAGGGCTTTATAGAAAGCATTACTGGGGCAGCCTAGTGGTTAAGATCCTGGTCTAGTATCCAGAAGGTTGCTGGTTCGCCACCCCCCTCTTCCCACTGCCAGGTTGCTGCTGTTGGGCCCCTGAGCCAGGCCCTTAACCCTCAATAGCTCAAACTGTATACTGTAACAGTATTGTAAGTCGCTTTGGACGAACGCGTCTGCTAAATGCCGAAAATGTAAATGTAAATGACCAATAATAGACTATGGGCTGAAGAAAACCACTTTAAAGCACCTTAGAACCAAGTACTAAAAGTCAATCCAGTATGACATTTCTTAATCAAATCTGAAACCCCCTGATATTTTGGTGTCCTAGAAAAGTGTACTTGTAAATGGCACTCGAGGAACAGAAGGTTAACATTACCAACCGAATTACGTTTGACCCAAATGTAACTTCCTGTGCCATTTAGAATTTCCAGCGATCTAAATTTCCCCTCATTTTCCTTGGGTAATAAATAAAAGCAACATCTTCAAATGTAAATGATTACAACTAGTTTGATTACCACTAGTAACAGTACGATCTTATGTTTGTTATTCATCTTTACAATGATGAAACTGTTGTTTGCACGGCCTGTAGCACTGGTGCTGTTGTAGGTGCACTTGTGAGAAACCAGTAAGTAGAGCAGAACTTTCAAATGTAATCATTATTATATTATACATTATACATTATTGATTATAATAAAATGTAGGTTTTCCTTGAAAGAACAAAAATATTCAAGAGTATGTGAAACCTGCCGGCCAACACGGCACCATTTCATTAAATGTTTATGCTTTGTTGTACAGCTGGGGCGGCACGGTGGCTAAGTGGGTAGCACTGTCGCGACACAGCAAGAAGGTCCTGGGTTCGATCCCCAGGTGGGGCAGTCCGGATCCTTTCTGTGTGGAGTTTGCATGTTCTCCCTGTGTCCGCGTGGGTTTACTCTGGGTGCTCCGGTTTCCTCCCACAGTCCAAAAGACATGCAAGTGAGGTAAATTGGAGACACTAAATTGTCCATGACTGTGTTTGATATAACCTTGTGAAGCGATGAACCTTGTGTGATGAGTAACTACCGTTCCTGTCATGAATGTAACCAAAGTGTAAAACATGACGTTAAAATCCTAATAAACAAATAAACAATATACAGCTGAAGTCAAAGGTTTACATACACTTGTAAGGGTTTTCATACAGAACTGTAAGACTCAGTTTCAACTGTCTTGGTCATTTCTTTTATTTTTCTCTGTTTGAATGTTATGGCTTGCTTACCCCTAGACCGGGTCATAACAGTTTTTATTGGGGTGGAGATGAGGGGTCTGTGCAGGCCACTTGAGATGGCTGATTAAATACACTTGTTAGCAATAGGTGTGCCTAAAACACCTTGATTAAATATTTAAGATTGGTGTTTACATACTATTGGCTATGTTATATTGGCTATGTATATAGAAGGGACATTGACCTTGTCCGGCACTACAAAAGTCAACTGGGATTCTTTACAGCCCAGTGCCCTGCTCAATCTTAATCTAATCTTAAATACATTAAAAAATAATGCCTTGGTTAGAAAGGTGAGCAGAAACCCGAGGGACACTCTGACAGAGCTCCAGCGTATCCTTGTGGAGATGAGAGAACCTATCAGAAGATCAACCATCCAGGCATCACTCCACAAATCACGCCTTTATGGTAGAGACAAGATTCTCTGGTCTGATGAAACCAAAATTGAACTTTTTGGCCTGAATACCAAGCGTCACGTCTGGAGGAAACCAGGCACCGCTCATCACCTGGCTAATGCCATCCCTACAGTGAAGCATGGCGGTGGCAGCATCATGAAGTGGGGATGTTTTTTAGCAGCTGGACCCAGGTGACTAGTCCTGGTAGGGCGAAAGATGAATGCAGGTAAGTACACTGAGATCCTTGAAGAAAACCTGCTCCAGAGTGCTCTGGACCTCAGACTGGGGCAAAGGTTTACCTTCCAACATGATAACGACCCAAAGCACACAGCCAAGATAACAAAGCAGTGGCTTCGGGACAACTCTGTGAATGTTCTTGAGTGGCCCAGTCAGAGCCCAGACTTGAACCTGATTAAACATCTCAGGTGGAGAGATCTGAAAATGGCTGTGTGCCGACGCTCCCCATCCAGCCTGACAGAGCTTGAGAGGTTCTGCAAAGAAGAATTGGAGGAACTGCCCAGAAATAGGTGTGCCAAGCTTGTAGCATCATACTTAAAAAGACTTGAGGCTGTAATGGCCGAAAATTGAAGGTGAATACTTATGTACATGTTCTATTTTTGTGTTTTATTTTTTATAAATTTGTCCTTGTTTTAATTTGTCTGTAACGTGTACCAGAGGGCAGCAGAGCGAACATCCGGTACCCTGGGTGCATACTGTCTTTTTAAATTCTGTGTGCCCTCCTGAGACAGCGGGTGCTGTAAAGTTCCTTTAGGGGTGGGAGAGGCTGCCCAATGATTTTCTGGGCGGTATTGATGACCCTCTGTATTGCCTTTTTATTGTGCCGTGGTGCAGCTGGAGAACCACATACAGTAGAGATGCAATAAGTCAGCACACTCTCCACGGAGCAGCAGTAGAAAACGGTCAGCAATTACTTCTTCAGATTGAGCCCTCTGAGGATCCTCAGGAAGTGGAGACACTGCTGGGCCCTCTTCACTACCACAGAGGTGTTAGAGCTTCATTGGAGGTCTGCGTCCATGTGCATCCCCAGGAACTTGAAGTTGGGTACCCTCTCCACACATTCCCCATTGATCAAAATTGGTTGCAGATCAGACTTCCTTCCTCCTGAAGTCTACAATCAGTTCCTTAGTTCAATCATTTGGCATACGACCCCACTAGCCTTTGGACCTCCTCCTGGTATGCCGTTTCGTGGACGTCAGAGATAAGCCCGAACAGAGTGGTGTCGTCTGTGAACTTAATCGTGACGTTGTCTGGGTGACTTCTGACTAACAAAATGTGGAAAAAGTGAAGCGCTGTGAATACTTTCCGGATGCACTGTATTTACTGTGTTAAATTGTACAGATTATATTAGATTTACTGAGTGAGATCTTGAACTAGAAATAAAAAAGCATTGTCGTATGAACACCAATAGTAATGTGGACAGACAGGTTTTGAATGTACGCTACTTCTGTGTGTTTTCCAGTGACGCCTTTTGTTGCAGAAAACAAAGAAAAGCGATCCAGGCTCAATGACGTCATAGTGTGAAATGTGTGTTTCATCATCACCCGGAGCCATCTCTCACAAAAGAAACAATCATATACTGTATGTATACATTAGCTCCTTCTTGGGTTTGGTTATCGTTCGAATCCTTGGACAATAGTCATCAAGACAATATACAATGCTGTGTTGGGTGGGGCGGCATGGTGGCTCGGTGGGTAACACTGTCGCCTCACAGCAAGAAGGTCCTGGGTTTGATCCTCAGGCGGGGCGGTCCGGGTCCTTTCTGTGTGAAGTTTGCAGGTTCTCCCCGTGTCTCCGGTTTCCTCCCACAGTCCAAAAACATGCAGTCAGGTTCGTTAAAGACAGTGAATTGCCCTACAGGTGAATGGGTGTGTGTGTATCTGCTCTGCGATGGACTGGCGCCCCGTCCAGGGTGTTACTGTGTGCCTTGCCCCCACTGAAAAGCTGGGATAGGCTTCAGCACCCCCCTCCCACGCAACCCTAATTGGATAAGCGGTTAAGAAGATGAGTGAGTGAAGTGAATGATAAATGCGTGGTAAGGTAAACAAGGGTCAGTACTAAAATCAACCACTTTAATTGCATCACAGAATAAAATGATCACTCAGATCTCTGGTATGATATGCACAGACTAAAATTACTCACCTGTTTTTGTTTACTTGTTTTCCTGGGTTTGGTTATTTGTTCATCATTCTTTGACATCATAAAGAGTATTATACAGTCCTCAAAAATGTGTGGGATTTTTTGGGGTGGATACTGGGTTGGTTACACAGCCAATTTAGCCATCTATAACTGACTGCAGTATTGTTATACATACTTTTTTATTTCACAATCTCCTTTATACTGTAAAGGTGTATCTAGTGTCAACTGGAAACAATGAGTGTAGGGCTGGACTGTATAGTGTGTCAAACTAATACAGGGCATCAACACCTCACAGTATAATTTATCTTTTCACCTCTGGGAACATTTTACTGCAGTCACATTCAGGACTTTCTTTTAAGGTGGGATTAAAGGAAGATCCAAATCCAGATATGATGAGAACAAATAAAACTCCTTTCAGACAGTGACCAGAGGCGAGACTTGTACCTAGTTTTAGGATTCATGTTGCTATGTGGCGAGTTTGAAGTGTCTATGCCTCTCACTTATCCAAGGACAGCATTTTGATTGTTTTTGTTAACATTAGTCATGCCAATTACACAAGACAAGAGGTTTTTTTTTAATTACATAGCAATCTTTGTAAAATTATTCCATGATCCCAAGAAACACTCATTTACCCACTTTCTTAACCGTTTATCCAATTATGGTCACGTGGGTGCTGGAGCCTATCCCAGCTTTTCAATGGGCGCAGGGCACACAGTAACACCCTGGACGGGGTGCCAGTCCATTGCAGGGCAGACACACATATACACAAACACACACACTCATTCACCTATAGGGCAATTAAGTGTCTCCAATTGACCTGACTGCATGTTTTTGGACTTGTGGGAGGAAACAGGAGCTCCTGGAAGAAACCCACGCAGACACGGGGAGAACATGCAAACTCCACACCCTGCCTGGGGATCGAACCCAGGACCATCTTGCTGTGAGGCAACAGTGCTACCTACTAAGCCACTGTGCTGCCCTCCCAAGAAACAATATTTGTTATTTTGTGATAATATACAGGTTGAAATCACTAGATTATCAAAAATACATTAAAAGGGCCAAAATATGAGAAAATTTGCCATTTGAACCCCTTAATTTTATAGATTTTATAGAGATTTTATATGTTCTTTAAATTTAAGACAATTCTATATTCCTGCAGCCATAACCACTGCAAATATCAAGAGAAACCTGTATACATTTAAATGCATTTTTAATTTCTTGAATGGGTTTCTAAGAACTGAGACACCATGATCTTTTTGGACCCTCTTCATAATACTATACCAACATTTTTCTTAAACTCATATTAAAATAAAAGTGTCTGCTTTGTGAATAAAAGTGCTTTCAAACTGACTGCATTATATTTAAATAACAGTGTAGGACAAACATCTTAGCCCTTATCATTATTTGTGCTTTCATATATGCAGGTGTCCTATTTTATTGGCACTATTACACCCCCATACCATTACAGACGGTGGCTATTGAGCTTTGCTTTGGTACGGAATGGTCCTTTTCATATTTGGTCCAGAAAACTTTTTTTTTTGCATCATATGATCTTGTGCCTAGAGAAGTTGGAACATTTTGTAGATGTTGTTGATTATATATACACACTGCCTGGCCAAAAAAAGGTCACCACATGGATTTAACTGAGCAAATAGGTAAGAGCCTCCCATTGGATAATTACTGCATGAGTGATTATGTTTCAGCTGGCAACAAGTTATTTAACCCTAACTGATGCAGTGAGTAGCTTCTCATTTGTTAAACAACCATGTCGAAAGACACATCCTGTGGTCGTGGAAAATATGTTAATCTGTTTCAGAAGGGTCAAATTATTGGCATGCATCAAGCAGAGAAAACATCTAAGGAGATTGCTGCAACTACAAAAATTTGGGTTAAGAACTGTCCAACGCATTATTAAAAAGTGGAAGGACGGTGGGGAAACATCATCTTCGAGGAAGGAATGTGGTCGGAAAAAAATCTTGAATGATCGTGATCGGCAATCATTTAAACGTTTGGTGAAATCAAATCATAGAAAAACTACAGTAGAACTCAGGGATATGTTTAATAGTGAAAGTAAGAGCATTTCCACACGCACAATGTGAAGGGAACTCAAGGGATTGGGACTAAACAGCTGTGTAGCCTTAAGAAAACCACTCATCAGTGAGGCTAACCGGCAAAAACGGCTTCAATTTGCTAGGGAGCATAAAGATTGGACTCTGGAGCAATGGAAGAAGGTCATGTGGTCTGATGAGTCCAGATTTACCCTGATCCAGAGTGATGGGCGCATCAGGGTAAGAAGAGAGGCGGCTGAAGTGATGCACCCATCATGCCTATGTAGCCGTGATATTTTTGCACTTTAATATTTTTTTATATAATTTTTATTTCATTTCTTTATATGTGAAGAAAAATGTTGGGTTATGTAATGAACTCCCTCAAAGCTTTATACGGAAAAAAAAGTGCGTTCTTAATTCATTTAATTGTAAAGGTTTATTTTTTTTTGGGTTCCCCCTTTTCCTGTTTCACGTGGGGCACTAGTTAGCGCGACACCACGCCTGAAAGCTCCGTGTTTTCCCGGGCATTTCACAGTCTCATGGTGAATGCTGAATGGGTAAGATGCGATTCACTCTCTCTCTTGTAAATATCCCTCTTTTAGAGTATTAAAGCTCTATAACCTGTAGTAATTTGCCAAGTAAGGATGTTATAACATCAGAGTGAAGCTGTATCGCTGTTTTCGCTAAAGTTACAGCTTAGATGGCATTTTTAAACCCAGCATTTATGCTAATGAGTTTCCACTTTGTGCAGGAGAGGGAAAGAGAGGGTGTGTCTACGTGCGTGTGTGCATGTGCTAACTCTGCCCATGTATTGTGTTCAGGTACGTTTTACCAGTGTATTAACTGTTTTAACTGTTTTAAACTGTTAAAAAGAGGTTCAGTTCTATAAATAATAATTCATTGTTGGCCATTGTGATAAATAGCTACCTTATGTGATTATATTAACTTCAGTTTTGGTTATTTGTGTGATGATTTCGTGTAGCGAAGCAAAAAAGAAAGTTTCTACCTAGTCAGTTAATCTTAAAAAAGTACACGGCCGATCATTTTATTTACGGTACAAAGTATTTACATTTTATTTAGACAGTCTCATGGTGAATGCTGAATGGGAGAGGGAAAGAGAGGGTGTGTCTACGTGCGTGTGTGCATGTGCTAACTCTGCCCATGTATTGTGTTCAGCAATAAACATTGAAGACCGACTGTCCTGTCGTGGTGTGGCCATTATTCGACGTGAGACCCGTTCACATGTGCTACACCTAGTGCCTACCGTTCAAGCCTGTGGGAGCAGTGCTATGATCTGGGGTTGCTGCAGTTGGTCAGGTCTAGGTTCAGCAACGTTATGTGCCCAAAGAATGAGGTCAGCTGACGGCACGGGCATATTCCAAGATGTCAATGCCAGGATTCATCTGGCTCAGATTGTGAAAGGGTGGTTATGAACATATCTGGCAACCTTATTTCTGTCATTATAGGAATAGCTGGGGAGTGTGCAGTGAGTGTGTCGTCTTTCCGGTCGTGCATCTTTGTTTAGTCGGAAATATTTCTGCACAGAACCGTTTACAATTCTTAATATTTACTGCATTTATTTCGTAATAAATGGATAGTCAAAGTATATCATAATTACAACTTTATTTTCTTACCTCGCGTTGAGTATGGCACATGAAAACGGTTAGCAAATAAGCCTAGCAAATCTAGCTGCTCGAGCTCCGTGCATGGTAAGTTTGCCATTACAGCTCGTTATAGATGCCAGTTACACCAAAAATCCTCCATATATTACTAATGTGTCTGTCCAATATTTATCTGTGCCATTTAATTATTAATAAACCCTTTGAATATACTATACATGGTATTCATCCCTAGTGTCTCTTGACTCATGGACAGTGCAGCTTCATAATACTAACACTGCATTAAAGCTGCTCAAGTCAATATTTAATTGCCCCAACTATTAAAAAAGTAAGGTGGAAATAAACTGTAAAAAGCTATAAATAGCTTATAAAAATGCGTTTTGCAAGCCTGAGTAAACAACCTAAAAAACACAGGTCAGGGCTGGCTTGTTTACATTAGGGTTGCCAACTAGTGCGATTTCACCCATTAGGCTTGAAAATGTTACCTCGCGGCAAGGGGGTTCATTACTGCTTATGAATGCTTTAGTTTGTGTCCTATACATGCATGCATACATACATACATACATACATACATACATACATATACACCGACTAGGCATAACATTATGACCGCCTTCCTAATATTGTGTTGGTCCCCCTTTTGCTGCCCCATACACAACAAACTGTGATGCACTGTGCATTCTGACACCTTTCTATCAGAACCAGCATTAACTTCTTCAGCAATCTGAGCTACAGTAGCTCGTCTGTTGGATCGTCTGTTGGACCACACGGGCCAGCCTTCGCTCCCCACGTGCATCAATGAGCCTTGGCTGCCCATGACCCTGTCGCCGGTTTACCACTGTTCCTTCCTTGGACCACTTTTGACTGGGAACACCCCACAAGAGCTGCAGTTTTGGAGATGCTCTGACCCAGTCATCTAGCCATCACAATTTGGCCCTTGTCAAACTCGCTCAAATCCTTACACTTGTCCATTTTTCCTTCTTCTAACACATCAAGTTTGAGGATAAAATGTTTACTTGCTGCCTAATATATCCCACCCACTAACAGGTGCCGCGATAAAGAGATAATCAGTGCTATTCACTTTACTTGTCAGTGGTCATAATGTTATGCCTGTCGGTGTATAGTATTTATGGTCCATTACACTTATGACAGTTTGCGTTTATCCAATACCGGTAATCATCTCAGATTAGCATTGCTGTATTCTTGTGTCTGTTGCTTTCAGGGCGGCACGGTGGCTCAGTAGGTAGCACTGTTGCCTCACAGCAAGAAGGTCTTGGGTTTGATCCCCAGGTGGGGCGATCCGGGTCCTTTCTGTATGAAATTTGCATGGTCTCCCAGTTGCTAAAGTCAACTTGTAGCAAATAGAACTAAAATTTGACACCTCATTCTAACCAATAAAATGCAAAACACTTTACACATACAGATTGCCATGATCTTGTCTGTCTGTGATTGGTAGATCTGTTTGCCATGGAGATGACAACTGATGAAGATGCTCTGTTTGAAGATCTGGATTTTGCTGCTGATGACTCCTCCCTATTTTCTGACTACACTACGCCCCTCTCTGGCCTAATCAACAATGTCACTTGGCTCCGCCCACAGGTAACTATTGTTGTCTTCAGCGTACTTGTTTCCAACTCATTTGCTTCTCACACCTTCCCTGTTCTGGTCTTGGAGAGCTGCCGACTTGCACACGGGTTCTACGATCATCAACCTCCAGTGCGTTCCCACATGTACAGAGAGACACACTGTGCTCTTTGTGAATCGCCCACCACGCTGGCAGCTCAACCAGTCCCATGTGAGGGAAAAAACACATCCAGCCTTTACTCTTGTAGACAGCCAATTGTGTATGTATGATGCCCAGCTAAGCAGGTAACCCTGCTGAGATTTGAATGGAAGAACTATCTATCATATTAGACCACTGCACCACACAAGTGCCGTAATGATGAATAAATAATGCAAGCATAACAAATACAATTGTCAAAAGTCAACAGGAAGAACAAACCATTAATTGTATGACAATTTGTTACCTAAAATATTAAAATCATCACAAGACCTGTATTTGTTACATTCATTAATTTATTCATTGTCTGTTTTACCACAGTTTTATCCTGGTCAGGGTTTCCATGTGTCTGATTAATTGGGTGAAAGGCAGAAAACACCCAGACAGGTCACCAGTCCATCACAGGGCAAACACACACACATTCACACTTAGCTCTAATTGGTCTGACTGCATGTCTTTGGACTTGTGGGAGTAAACCAGAGCACTTAGAGAAAACCCACGCAGGCATAGAGAGAACATGCAAACTCCACAAAGAAAGGATAATGGCAAGGGAATTGAACCTAGGTCCTTCTTGCTGTGAGGCAACAGTGCTACCCACTTGCTGCCTAGAATTATTACAATTATTATTAATTATAATTATTCTTATTGCTATTCTTCTTCTGTTATTTATTTTAGTCAAAGCTATTTATACTTAATGAGCACTTTATTAGGTAGCCACATTTGTTAGTTTATAAGCCACACCCACCATACAGATGAACTTTGTGGTTATACAATTGACCCTAAAATATTTGGGAGGTGGATCCATTCCCAGCACTACAATGACACTAACATGGTAATGACATGGTAGTGTGTGTTGTTGCCTTGTCTGTGCTTTGATTATGATACATCCACGAAACTGGGTCGAAGTTCAATCTGCACAACTGCAAGCTGTAAACATGGTGTTAAAGTGAATTGTCCTATGGTCTTTTATCCTTGGATACTTTCTGATCACAGGATGTTTTGGGTTTGAATTTTTGAATGGATCACAGTTCTCCTCCCAGTATTGACACTGAGCTGTTGGAAAATCCCAACAACACTGCTGCACCTTATACACTTGTGTCATTGCCTTCCTCAAAACGTTCCAGCACCTTAACATCATCTTGTCGGTGGATTCCTATGTGTAAAGACAAAGTGTTCAAAGTAACATATGGGCTACATTCAGTAATTGCAACCCCCCCCCCCCCCCCCAGTTCATTTGTATGCCAAAATACAGTACAGTACGTGAAAATGCAATGGGTGTACCGAATAAAGTGCTCGTTGAGTGTATATATCTGTAAAACCTATTCTATATGTTCTCACAGGAAATCTGTAGGAGTCCGTGCCTCTTCCCTGATGACATAACTGAGGCCTACCCAAAGCAAGGCATCCTGGGAGACTGCTGGCTGCTGTGTGCTTGTTCCATGCTGCTGAAGAGCCATCATCTGCTTGATCAGGTAAATACAGCAGACACAAAAAAAAGGTCTTTACAAGATTTTGGGGTGTGTCTGCAGGAATGTTTGTCCATATAGTCAAAAATGCCTTTCTGAGGTTAGGCACTGAGTTAGCATGGACACTGTGATTGGCCTGTGACTAATTATGCATTGTGACTCTGTTGACCAGTTTTAGACACTATAGCCTTCCTGTCCTGATTTTTGACCACCCAACAACCTGTGGGCAGTTTGTGACTTGTCCCACTTCAGACAGCTGTTGGTAGGTTCTCACCACAGCTGCCTGTGAGCATGGGTTGTTGTTTCCGAGATTCTTCAACAGTTTTTTGGCTCTTATAAAATTTAAATTTTCTGCATTTAGGACACGCTTTTATCCAAAACGACTTATAGTACTGTGACAGTATATTGTCTAAGCAATTTAGGGTTAAGGGCAGTGGCAACCTGGTAGTAGTGGGACTTGAAACAGCAACCTTCGATTACTAGTCCAGTTCTTTACCCGCTAGGCTACAACTGCCCTAATCACAAAATCACGTATGCCTAATCATATCTGCTACATTCAGCACTTGTGCTATAAGTAACTCAGCCCAGTATTTATCATATCCCTGACTGTTACATGCACAATAACAAAAAGTACATTGCCAAATTTTGGGGGTGGTCCTAAGTCTTTAAGCCTAATTCTAAAAATGTTGGGACAACAGTAAATGTGAACGGAAATAGACAACAATCTGCAAATTCTTTCGAAGTCGACTTGGCACTCAGGTGGCGCAGCAATTAATTGTTGTAGCCCACTACCACTGAAATCCAGGGTTCATATCCCTAGTGGTTAAATAGGACAACCCTGGTGTTATAATATGCTATTACTCATCAGATTTTTCAATGATCAGTTGTGTGTATATGTTCTAGGTGATGCCTCCAGGTCAGCATGTGTGGGGGGAGAAAGGTTATCGTGGTCAGTTCCGGTTCCAGTTCTGGAGAAATGGGCGTTGGACAGAGGTCCGAGTGGATGATCGTCTGCCCTGTGTCAAAAACACCCTCTGCTTTTCCCGTTGCCACCAACCCTCAGCATTCTGGGTGGCATTGCTGGAGAAAGCATATGCCAAGTGAGTACCGACTGAGCTGTTTGTCAGATTAGGATGAATACCTACATAATGTAAACACTACATATCAGAGATGGGGACAGCGAGTGCACACACAGCGACTTCAGACTCGTTTCAAATGATTCAAAAAATTACTCATAAACAAGTCCCTTTTATTAAAGATAAATAAAATGTTGATTCGACATCATTCTGATTCTTGTCACTTTCTGCTTTCTAATAATGCTCCGGCCGTCTTAACCCTCAGCGCACGCAATGGGTAAATGTTACAGCCAGCTTCCGGCCTAGTGATGAAGCGTCGCCCCCTACTCCCTACACAGTTTGAAGTTCACTTCATTTGAACATTTTTGTTACCTTTGGATTGGAATCTCACTTGGTGAAATGGTGAAATACCCTACGTAGTGCACTTCACAGGAACACCTGGAGTGAATGGAACGCTCCTACAGAATTGGCGCTAATGGTTGAAAGATCGCTTACCGTGATTTATCGCGCGCTTTTGTTTTGCTATGAAAACAAAACGTATCAGTTTAAGCTTTTAACTGGTGCCTTCTTGTTACGGAAATTACATTCATTTGCACAATGACTAGGAAAGTAGGTCAGGTTCACCTCCCAATGGCTGTTTAACCACCGAACTAGACTGTTTAGACTCCCAACCGGCCGATAGCACAGCAGAGATTTAAACCCCAGAGACAAGTGGGCTAGCGTATTTTACCATTTTGTTCTATACTACCTGTTGTATTATACAGTTGTTGTGAAAGCTTGGTAAAATGCATATCCTGTGTGTTTTGTGTGTTTTTCCGAAGGCTGTGCGGTTCGTACGAGCATTTGTGGGCAGGGCAGGTGTGTGAGGCGGTGGTGGACCTGAGTGGGGGTGTGGCTGAACGTTGGAGTTTAACACATGCAGAGGACACACTCAGTGGGAGAAGTTTGTTTCCAGAGCTTTCCAATGAGATGAGGAAGCGAAGTTACATCAGCTGTTGTGTACACAGAGCCCTTTCAGGTGAGAGAGAGAGAAAGCAGCGCATGCTTGCTTTCAGCCAGCCTTCTAGAACAGTCCTATCCATCTTGAATCTGAGCATATAACATAATTCAAAATATATTAGTCTGAAAAGGGTTACATAATCATTATCATTAACAATCATTAATACATAATCACCACATAACCTGGTATGTGTGACCACATGTAATATGAATCAATTGCTCATGCACATAACTAGAAATCACAACAAGTGCCCACTGAGGTCACGTGATTTGATGCTCACAAGAGGGAGTGGTCTGTCTATGTCAGATCTGGTCTTGCTCTTGCTTTGGAACAGTGGTAGCCTAGTGGTTAGAGCTTTGGACTATCAATCGAAGGGTTAAAGGTTTGAATCTTAGCTCTGCCACGCAACCACTGTTGGGCCCCTGTGCAAGGCCCTTAACCCTCTCGGCTCCAGGGGCGCTGTACACCGACTGACCCTATGCTCTGACCCCCACTTTCAAACAAAAGGTATTGTACACCTATATATGTACACAGACCAGGCATAACATTTTGACCACTGACAGTCATAATGTTAAGCCTAATCGATGTATACATGTGTATATGACAAATAAAGGCATTCTTTTATTCTATTCTAATAACTGTATGCCTAATACACAATCATAACAGATTAAGCAAACAAAGCACTGGCCTTTTGTCTTGCATATAATCATCGTCTGTGACAATCCCTTTGTGCCACGCACAGACGCTAAAGACATTGCGCAAAAAAACCCAGCACATTCACATCCAACTTTTGTTTCTGGATGAGGTCACATCCACATATGTAATTGTTGATCTCTCAAACCAATGTAACTGTGGGTCAAATTTTAAAAGGTTTGCTAGTTTGCAGTAAGTGGCACCAGCTCCGGCACCAGCACCAGTACTTTGTTAGTGGAAAAGAGACATGAATGTCCTTGAGTGGCCCAGCCTATTGAAAGTGAGCAAAGCTTGTAGAGATGACTTGCAGCTGTAGTTGCTGCCACAGGGTATACAAAGTATAGAGGATTTTAGCTTTAGATTTATAATAAATTATTGAAAAAAACTTTATATATATTTACTTTTTCATTAGGTGCAGATAAAAAATAGTAATTATATCCATTTAAAATGAAAGCAACAACACACAGGCGGTCTGAGTACCATATTAATTCACTGTATCTCTTTTTTGCTGTTTTTATATAAATAAATGTCTACAAACCACTGCTTTATATTTTTTTATTTGGGTTTGTGCTTCCCAGTTTGTGCTGAAAAAGCCCTTTCTAATTAAAGCACAAAGCAGCTGGTGTTTTAATCTGGTTTATGAGGTGCTTGTGCTGTGTGGAGGTGGGAAATTTTATCTGTAACTTCATACTTTTGCTTACTTTTTTTTTTTTACCTGTGGGAAACTTTGCCTAGCAATGCTTTGCATTTGAAGCATGTGTATTTAGCTATACTCGACTCAGTAAAACAGGAAGTAAACAACTTTAATAATGCACAATAATGCAATACAACGTGTTCTTATCAGACTGTGTTTATATAACACCACCATGTTACACCGATCAGCCATAACATTAAAACCACCTCCTTGTTTCTACACTTACTGTCCATTTTATCAGCTCCACTTACCACACAGAAGCACTTTGTAGTTCTACAATTACTGACTGTAGTTCATTTGTTTCTCTGCATACTTTTTAAACCTGCTTTCACCCTGTTCTTCAATGGTCAGGACCCCCACAGGACCCCTTCCAGGAGTGGATCAGACACAGCAGCGCTGCTGGAGTTTTTAAATACCATGTCCACTCACTGTCCACTCTATTAGATACTCCTACCTAGTTGGTCCACCTTGTAGATATAAAGTCAGAGATGATCGCTCATCTATTGCTGCTGTTTGAGTTGGTCATCTTCTAGACCTTCATCAGTGGTCACATCAGCATCTGATCCACTCATACCAGCACAACACACACTAACACACCACCACCATGCCAGTGTCACTGCAGTGCTGAGAATGATCCACCACCCAAATAATACCTGCTCTGTAGTGGTCCTGGGAGAGTCCTGACCATTAAAATCCAGTTATAAAGTCCAGTTATAAAATCACAGATTTTAATTAATTTCTTAGGCCGTCATTAGGAATTGTCAGCTGATAATAAATAAATTCTCTAAACTTCAGAAGGATGAGGAATGATCCAGAGCCAGTTACCGTTCAGGGAACAGAGGTGGAACTTGTACCCAGCTACAGGTACCTTGGAGTTCAGCTGGACAGCAAGCTAGACTGGTCAAGACATATGGAAACAGTATACAAAAAGGGGCAGAGCAGACTGTAATTTTTAATAAGGCTAAGATCTTTTAACGTCAGCTGATTCCTTTTGTGCACCTATCTGTCTGTCTGTCTGTCTCTTTGTCCGTCCATCCATCCATCCATCTAAATCCAATCTTGTGCTAACACTCAACAACCTGAGGATTTAAAGCTGACAAGTGCTCACAGCTCACAAATTCCATGGTCTTACTTTGACTTTCATTAAGAAGTGATGGTTAAAGAACAGTGTGGACATCAAGACTAGATTTGAAAGATAAGGAAACATATCAGATATAACTGCTTGTATGCTGGCCAAAAAAAACAAAGCAAAACCTGAAGAACCTGACAGCAAAGGTATTTCTTTTGGGGGAATCACCATTCTAGCTGAAATCTAAAATATGCAAACCTTATTTTGGATAGGTTATGCTCTGGTGTTGAGTGGTAGAATTAAGTTCACTAAATACTGTATAAATTCTAGAAGCAAATATGACAAAATTAGTTAAGGAAGTGATGGTTTGCTTTTATAACAGGACAATGATCCAAAACAAACTTAAAGGGTGTGTTGTGTTCAGTGATGGCATAGTTACCTTGAAAAAGTAATCTGATTTCTGATACTGATTACTCTTTTAAAAAGTAACTTAGTTACTTTATTGATTACTTCATTTTAAAAGTAACTAAGTTAGATTACAAGTTACTTTATTAGTTACATTCAGCAGCTGCCGACAACACCCCCCGCCGCCTCAACATAAAAATGACAACCAGTTTTGCCAATACTCACTTTATTGGAAGTGCATTTTTAACAGTAACAATGTATCTCCTGACATTTAAAGTTGAACTGAAAAACTATTTCCTGAAAAAAAGACTTGTTTTTATAAAATATAAAATCTTTAGCTGACACAAACTCAAAATAGTGCCTGTATTTCCAGCTAGAAAACGTGCATCTCTCTCCTCCCTCCATTGTTTACGTTTGTGTCGCTGCGTGGTATTACACGCGAGTTGTCCTCATGCTGAAAATGTGACTTAATTGTCGCATAGGCCAGACATCACTCCCCGAGACGCAAGAAGAAAGCAAATATATCTTTTTACTAAGGAAAATGACAAAAATAGTAACGCACAGTAACTTGGATAAGTAACTTTAATCTGATTACTGGATTGGAAATAGTAACTCGTTAGATTACTTGTTACTGAAAAAATGTGGTCAGATTAGAGTAACGCGTTACTAAGTAACTTACTGACATCAGTGGTTAAATGTTATTTATTTTTTTATCAACCACTGTATTCTGGTCAGGCTCATGGCAGGTTAGGTCTCACCCGGAAACACTGGGCACAAGGCAGGAATCCCCTGGACATGCCACCCTGACATAGCTAATCATGTCTGTGTAGACACTCGGCCGGTCGATAGCACTGCTAAGATTTAAAACCGGATCTCAGTAGTAGGCCAGCTTAATGCATAATGGACTGCTATGCCACTCGAGCGCACTCTCCAAAATATGGATGAAATAAAATGTATCCAATTTTCTGTTGCTTCAGTTTATGTTTGTGTTCTTTTTCTTGTTGCAGGTTCCTCAGAGCAGGGTCAGTTCCATGCTTTGAGTGTTATGGAATGGACAGATGTTAAAACAAGTGCTGGAGACCAAGTGCGACTCCTGCGGATAAGGAACCCCTGGGGGCGAAAGGCTTGGAATGGGGCCTGGACTGAGAGGTTGGTACTATACATATACTATACACATACATGTACATAGAAGGAATAAAATAAGTAGAAGTGGTCTTCGTTATTTACATGCTTTACACTGCTAGCTCTGGTTTGTATCTTCACTGTATGTTGCACATACATGCATGGTTATGCACGTGCACACATGCACGCAAGTGTTTTTCCTGCATCCTCTCACATCCCTTAGGATGTAGCAATAAACCACAGAATAGAGACTGTGCTACTTACTGTGTGTTCGCTTTTGATACACAGGGTTTGATGTCTTATGCCTTATATCCTTGTCGGCAGTCAGTACCTTGTAACTCGGCATTTCCTAAATTCGAAATCTTTGAAACTCTTCACACACTTCATTGAAAAATGTATGCCCCTAAACTCAACATTTCCCTTAAACTTGATGTGTGTGCGACTGCTGCTTTGTTCAGTGCTCGGCTTGAGCGCTGAAGTAAAACGTCATCAAAGTGCGAATATGAGACGAATCTGCATTTGTGTGGAATAACCATCAAATTCACTCTGAAAGCGTATACATGTAATCTGTGTTTAGCTGGATTTTCCTCTCTGTTTCACTTTTAAACTTGTGTTAGAGCTCAGGGTGCTGAGAATTGTAAAAAAAAAAAAAAAAATGCTTCCTGTGACTTAATGTATTAAAAGAAAAACATAGGAACCACCCTTTTATAGTTATTTATCATTTTTAATATAATCTCTATCTCTCCATCTATTTATCTCTCACTTGTTTTGTCTTATTGTCCCTCTGTCTGTTTATCTGTCTGTCTGTCTCTCTTTGGCTGGCTGTCTATCTTTCTCTGTCTCTTTTTCTCTCTGCAGTGGATCAGGGTGGAATTGCCTGGACCCCTCATGCTCTGCAGATCTGTTGGGCCGCACACAGGAAGGGGAATTCTGGGTAGATGAAATGGAATTTCGGCAGGAATTTGACGAGGTTACTGTAGGATATCCAATCAGTGAGGATTGGCATCTTCAGAGCATTTACACAGGTAACAATCAGCATATCTTGCCTTTTTTTATATCCATTATTAGCAATGTATTGTTTCCCATAGGTCTGTAATGCTTCATTAAAATTAAATATGGGGAAAATGTAACTGTATGAAATTTCACACTACACGACTGATCGGCGATAGGAGGTCACACACTACTCAAGTCCGTCTGGTCTCCCAAACTATGTTTTGTCATGAAAACAAGTGACGAGGAGTTTAATGAAACCGTGTCCAAACATGCACGTGAACAGTAATCGAGCGATCAAAGTTGTTTGTGCGCTGATGTGCAGCGTAAAAGAAAAGAGGAAAAATAAATGAATCTGAGTGGATTTGGCAACACGACCAGCAGGGATTGTCTGTTCTGTAGTGAGTTGGAGGTAAATAAATATTTTTTTGCAATGTAAAACTTGAGTGTATGCTGATGTATTCTGATAGAAACTGTATTTTGCCCCTGTCTCGCGTTTTTACACTCCTCCCCCGGGTTTCCAAACCCAGTATCTTGCGTTCTCATTGGCAGTTCGATACCGCACTCACTGCAAGTCGGCTGACTGATCCAGATATCTAGCACGCTAGATATTGTTCTTCAGCCACTCGGATCGAGTTGTTGAACAGTTCACACACATAGTGATCGAGAGCCAAGTTTTGATCCCCGAGTGAACGCGGAGTTGCTCCCGAGCTGCCACATCCAGTCGGCGAGCGAAAATCAGGGCAGAAATTGTGCACTAGTCGTGATTTGGTAGCAAATTAAGTTGCTGGCTTTGCAGATTTTTCTGACTTAGATTCAGATTTGGCACTAAATGGTGAGTTTCTCTTGGATCCTGACTTGGACTTCTTGGATCTTTGGGCCTACTTAATCTTCTTTCTCAACCTTACTGTAAAGTTAAAGCAGGCCAATCAATGATTACTTTGTCAGAAAAATATACATAGCATGTACTGCACGCTACACTTTTCATAAGAAACATTATAACAAGTAATAAGCATACAAGTATTTAGAGCTTATCATTCTTTAGTTCAGTCTGTGGGAGAATAAAGTCTGATAGTGAATTTCTGGACATTGTGAGTGTGGTCACTGGAGATTTCTGCAATTTCCCTCTGGGATCAATAAAGTATTCTGATTTTGATTATCACATCCATCATGTTGGTGGCACGACGGCCTCAAACCTGGGCTCATGGTAAAAATCAGATGGTTTAGTTCAAATTTGATGCAAACAGATTCATTAATAAAAAATTTAGTTTAGCATTAGTATAGCATTAGACTAGCTTTTGTAGTTATTACATCATATCTAAAATAGAGAAGTTGAAGGTATTGCAGTCATGTGGACTCTCGCCAACCTCCATAAAGCGTCACATGTGGTTTCCCTTATAAAAGCGTCTTATGTCTTGTTCCACGTAAGACTCTTGGTTTTTTTTTTCCAGTTGCCCCAGATTTTACTTTGCAGAGCAATATTTGCACCATGGTACACCACAGTATCTTTCTCAAGTTGACCCCATTTTTGTCCTACATATCTACATTTGCGCTAATGTTTTTTACTTAATGTCTCTCATGCGGAGTAGTTGTTAGGCCTATGTGATCAACTGTATAGCCAAGAGTGTATGGCAGAGATGTTCACAAGTCACAAAATACAAGTCCGAGTCAAGTCACGAGTCTTTAGGCTAGAGTCCGAGTCAAGTCACGAGTCTTTAGGCTGGAGTCCGAGTCAAGTCACGAGTCTTTAGGCTAGAGTCTAAGTCGAGTCACAAGTCTTTAGGCTAGAGTCTAAGTCATGTCACAAGTCTTTAGGCTAGAGTCCAAGTCAAGTCACAAGTCTTTAGGCTAGAGTCCAAGTTAAGTCACGAGTCTTTAGGCTAGAGTCCGAGTCAAGTCACGAGTCTTTAGGCTAGAGTCTAAGTCGAGTCACAAGTCTTTAGGTTAGAGTCTAAGTCAAGTCACAAGTCTTTAGGCTAGAGTCCGAGTCAAGTCACAAGTCTTTAGACTAGAGTCCAAGTCATGTCACAAGTCTTTAGGCTAGAGTCCGAGTCAAGTCACAAGTCTTTAGGCTACAGGCTGAGCCAAGTCACGAGTCTTTAGACTAGAGTCTGAGTCAAGTCACATATATATATATATAATTGTCACACGTAACTAATGTTAACACATGCTGTAGCTAGGGACTCTTGTTGTTTACTAGTAATTTTTTTTGCGAGTCATGAGTCGAGTCCGAGTCATTTGAAACGAGTCAGAGTCGAGTCTGAAGTCGCTTACGTGAGATTTGAGTCCCCATCTCTGGTGTATGGACACCTCTTCTAATTACCGAGTTCAGGTGTTTTAGCCACACCCACTGCTAACAGGTGTACAAAGTCAGTAATATAAAATAAAGTGGTCCCAAGTTTGTGGCAAGTTTGGTGAAGTCAGGTCTTTAAAGACATGGTTTGGTACAAAGAACACCACCAATCTGCACAGAGCTCGCTTATACACCTGCATATGTGAATAAGTTATGGTTCCAAATCCTGCTTTATTGTCTATTAAACATCAATTCTCTGTGTGTTTCATCTCTTCCAGGGTCGTTGTTGACCCACAGCCAGCAGATTAGTGGTGCCTGGGTCAAAGGTCAGTCAGCAGGGGGCTGCCGTAACAACAGCAGCTACAGCAGCAATCCGAAATTTTGGTTGAAGGTTCGGGAGGGAGGTGAGGTGCTGCTGTCACTCCTGCAGCACAGATCAGTGAGCACCATGTGTAATTCCAAACAGCGACCAACAGATGGCAGCACTAAACAGCACTTGTGTCAGGCCATAGCACTGCATGTTTGGAAGGTAAGTGGAGAAATAAATGCGTTCAGTTCTTTGCATTTTGTCATATTTTAAGGTCCAGTGATGCCTTGACATCATTGACAGTGTATGTAAACGTTTTATCTCAATTGCACCACTTCTGAGCTACTCATAGAGACCAAACATAGATATTTGGAAAGCGACCAGCTTTTTAATATGCTAATTCTGACATTATTGGTTCTACAGGTGGACAAAAAACACTATAACTTGATGCAGACTCTGAACTCTACACCCTGCGCCTCCACACGCACACACGTGTACGAGCGTGAGGTGGTGGTGCACACACACTTAAGCTCTGGGTTCTACCTGCTGGTACCAAGCACCTTCCTACAGGGTGCAGAGGGGCAGTTTCTTCTCCGAGTGCACTCTACCCACCCAGCCTACCTCAGGTACACACACAAACACACTATTATTAAAACTGGTTCAGTTTTAAACAACATCTAAGCCGTACGACGCGTGTGTGGTCCAGCAGTTTATTACGCTAGCCCACCATTGCTGAAGTATGGATTTGAACCTCAGTGGTGCTATCGACCGGCCAGGTATCTACCTGGACATGCTATTCCTGGGTGTGTGATGGCTGAAGCCCTTTGATAAACTGGTGTTTTGTCCAGGGTATTCTGTTTTGCACCCTGTGTTTCACAGTGAATGAGTGGATCAAATAAAATACAGTGGTACCTTAAAACTCGACGTCAGTTGGTTCTGGAAGTTCCGTCGAGTTTAGAAGGTGTTGAGTTTCAAGGTATTTTTTCCCATAAGGATGTATGGAAAACCTGTTAATGCGTTCTGTGGTCTTGTGGAACTGCATATATTTTGAGCTAATGTAAAATAATGGGGTTGTTTTTGACACTTATACACTGAAAATAACACAAATATAATAAAAAACATTGAAATACAATAAAAAATCTGTTAAATACAGTAAAATCTGCACTTTACCTTTACTTCTTTATCGTTTCCTTATGCTTCTTAATCGTGGCGACGCTTGATCTTGGAATACCATATTCCGTTCACTAAAGGCGCATTCACATGAGAAGTAGCACAATAGCTTTGGCGCTGGCTGTGCCGTTATTTCCTATGGAGTGTGGTGGTGCACAAAGATTAACGTGACTTATTGTACTAACACAACGAGCGAGGGATTTCATTAGTAGAGAGAACTTATGAGCAGCAATAATTTAGGTTTAGTGTTTCTTTGTCGGTCTTTTAATACATTAAGTCACATTAAGCTTTTTTTTTAACTCTCTCGGAAAAGCTGATTCTTACAATTTCTTAGCATCCCGAGCTATAACACAAGTTTAAAAGTGAAACGGGAGGAAAATCCAGCTTAACACAGATACACGTGGAAGCTTTCAGAGTGAATTTGACGGTTATTCCACACAATTGCAGATTCGTCTCATATTCGCACTTTGATGACGTTTTACTGCACCACTCAAGCTAAGCGCCGAACAAAGCGGCAGTCGCACACACGTCGAGTTTAAGATTTTGAGTTGGGCCATTCAGGTGGCGCAGCGGTAAAATAGGCTAGCAGTTGTTCACAAAGGGTGGGAAGCCAGACCAGGGCTCCTCATAACTGATGCAGTTGCGACCTCTGCTGGCTGACTGATGGCCTGCGCAGAGTCGAGGAATAATGCTGATCAGATTTTGAGTTTAGGGGACATCGAGTTACTCAAGAAATGAAAATGAGTTGCCCTTGTTTGCATTTTATTGTAAAAACCTCAAGATAATCTAATGGTTGGGGTAGATGCCTTTTGAAGACACTTCACCCTATTTCCATCTCTTTCTCTCATTCTCTGTAGTGCAGTAAAGGTGTGTACCCAGCAGGAGTGTACGGGTGGAGAGTGGGAGGCAGTCACAGTGTGCGGCCGCTGGACAGCCGGTTCCACAGCTGGAGGAAGTCGAAACTTCAGCTCACATGGACAAAACCCTCGTGTTCCTCTCAATATCACGTATGACCCTGGGGGCACCAATGTTAAGATCACGCTTCGCCAGCACAGTCCGGAGAATGCTCTTCATGCCATCGGGTTTCATGTTTATAAGGTAAAAAGTACTGATGTGAATGTACACTGTAAGGACAAAAGTATATGGATACCCCTCCTAATGATTTAGTTCTGATGCTTCAGCCACAACAATTGCTAACCGGTATATAAAATCAGTGATATATTGATATGTATTCCATGCGGCAGTGGTGGCTCAGTCTTAAGGTACTGGACTGGGTTGCAGGTTCAAGCCCCACAGCCAAGCTTCCTCTGTTGGACCCATGAGCAGAGCCCTATAGTGTCAATTGCTTGCCTTGTAACGTATTCAGTTACAATATACAGTATAAAGACTGCATTTGGGTCCTCGGGGTCTACACATCATTCGCAGTGAATACCTTTGGGATGAATTAGAATGTCAGTTGTATGCCAGGCGATTTTTCCAGCATTAGTACCTGACCTCACAAATTCTGTCACTGTCATTCTGTTGAATGTCTTTACTAAAGAACAGGGAATTATAAAGCCGCGTCCACATAATTTTAACCATTTAATGTATTTAGTGTATATTCTGCAGCAGGCCTACCTGCCATGTAGATTGACAGGGGGTAATGGATTACAGTGTCATGCCCACCAGC
Organism: Trichomycterus rosablanca; assembly: GCF_030014385.1. Lineage (NCBI taxonomy): Eukaryota > Metazoa > Chordata > Actinopteri > Siluriformes > Trichomycteridae > Trichomycterus > Trichomycterus rosablanca. Next base: position 9,728,168 of record NC_086012.1, read on the forward strand.
CATGCCAAATATGGCTGGCATGGGGTCATGGACGTACAGATGACTCAGTGTGTCTGAGGTTTCCTCCCCACAGAGTTGCTGGCTACATTGTTGGCAACCTGCTCTTTCTTCCTCAAAACCGTGATGTCGGGCACAGTCTGGTCCAGTTTTCTACCGACACTAATGTTGGCCTCCTTTATCTTTTTTCCTGGGAGCTCAGCTGGTATTGCAGTGACTTATTGCACCAGATGGGACAGGCGAGCTGCCTCCAAAGGAGGAGTGAATGCCTTATTATAAGCACATAGATTCTTCACACATAGATCCATGCTGCCTCGCTATTTTTATGGTCACTACCAATTTGTACTTTTGATAGTGAACCTATTAGGTGGCCCAATTGTGATCCTTGCTACAGGCTGCAGATGTTTTTCTGTTCATTTTCTTTTGATGCTTTTGATAGTTTCCGTTTTTTTGGCCACCCCTTACTTTTGTCATTACTCTTGATCTTTAGCCACGGTGTTCTACCATGTTAAGCCTCCTGAATATGCTGGTACAGGGTTGACCCACTTTGGTACATATTCTTTGTGATGTGTGCAGATCCCCGATGGCAAAGCAGACTCCGTGGTGATCTCTACTCTGTGCCCCGTGGTGAGCTGTGTTCCTCATGCCCACTCTCAGGAGGTCTGTGTGCAGTGTAGACTGCCCCCTGCTGGTTACATCATCCTGCCCTCTACATACCAGCCTGATTGCAGTGCGGAGTACACCATTACCATCTCACGGAGAATACACAGGTGAACTATCACACTCTGTTAGGTGCAAGATAGCCATAACATTAAAACCACCTACTTGTTTCTACACGCACTGTCCATTTTATTAGCTCAACTTACCATATAGAAGCACTTTGTAGTTCTACAATTACTGACTGTAGTCCATCTGTTTCTCTGCATGCTTTGTTAGCCCCCTTTCATGCTGTTCTTAATGGTCAGGACCCCACAGGACCACTACAGAGCAGGTATTATTGGGGTGGTGGATCATTCTCAGCACTGCAGTGACATTGACATGGTGGTGGTGTGTTAGTGTGTGTTGTGCTGGTATGAGTGGATAAGACACAGCAATGCTGATTGAGTTTTTAAACACCTCACTGTCACTGCTGGACTGAGAACAGTCCACCAATGAAAAATAACTAGCCAACAGCGCCCCATGGGCAGCGTCCTGTGACCACTGATGAAGGTCTAGAAGATGACCGACTCAAACAGCAGCAATAGATGAGCGATCGTCTCTGACTTTACATCTACAAGGTGGACCAACTAGGTAGGAGTGTCTAATAGAGTGGACAGTGAGTGGACACTGTATATAAAAACTCCAGCAGCGCTGCTGTGTCTGATCCACTCATATCAGCACAACACACACTAACACACCACCACCATGTCATTGTCACTGCAGTGCTGAGTATGATCCACCACCTAAATAATACCTACTCTGTGGTGGTCCTGTAGGGGTCCTGACCATTGAAGAACAACATGAAAGGGGGCTAACAAAGCATGCAGAGAAACAGCTGGACTACAGTCAGTAAATGTAGAACTACAAAGTACTTCTACAGTATATGGTAAGTGGAGCAGATAAAATAGACAGTGAGTGTAGATCACTGAGTGATCAAACCCAAGAGCCAATTTAGAGTAGCCAGGTCATTTTCTCTATGTTTGTGGAAGAAACCTGGATAAAATTCACACAGATTGCCACAAAAGACCTGCGACGGATTGGTGCCCGGCCCAGGGGCCTGGTGAAACCTGATCCGCCTCAACTGTCTGTGTGAATACAATCATGCAGTGATTCCCCACAAAGGTTTTGTCCATAATAATGAAATTAAGTAAATTAAACTACAACCTCAACCTTACTGCCTATGTCAGGACTGCTTTTTAAACCAGGGTTTTTCAAACCCTGTCGTGAGCCAAAAAAATGGGTCACAGAAAAAATAATAAGAAATTAACTAATTTTAACAGATACATAAAAATGAAATAAACTTGTACACGAACGCCCCCTTGTGGAGGATTTACGTTCCATTTTGTGAATCGTGCTACATAAAAATCCTAAATGTTCCTCATATAAGCTCAGGATCAATTGTATGTTTCTATAAATGTGTAAATGAATATTAATGTATGAGCATGGTCCAAAATATAAAAAAAAAAAAGATTTACTGCGGGATGATGTGATTACTACAGGTGAATATTTTTTGGTAATGGTTTAAAAATATGACAAAAATGTATTTATTATTTGCTCTTGTGTGTGTGCAGGAAAGCAATAAACAGTCAGGAGTGTTTGGGACGCACTGTTCAGGAGGTAAATGCTAAATGTTTTGCTTATTTTGAATTATCATGTATGACAATATTTTAATTCTTTAATCCCTTTACTGTATATTATCAGTTTCTTTCCTTTGAACTGGTGAATCAGTGATTATGCAATAAGTAGGTTGTTGTTGCATAGACTTGGTACTGATTTTTACTAGCTGGAGCCTATCCCAGCTTTTCAATGGGCGGAAGGCAGACAGTAACACCCTGGACGGGACCCCAGTCCATCGCAGGGCAGACACACATACACACACACACACACACACACACACACACACACACATTCACTTATAGGGCAATTCAGTGTCTCCAATTAACCTGACTGCATGTTTTTGGACTGTGGGAGGAAACCGGAGCTCCCAGAGGAAACCCACGCAGACACGGGGAGAACATGCAAACTCGGTAATGAGAGAGTCCCTATCAGGCTTAATATCCCACCCCTATATGAACAACAGGCCAATCATTGTTCATGTGGCCGCTCAGCCCAGCCGGCAGACAGAGCTGAGACTTGATACGATGTACACGAGATCCCAGCTCTGGTGTTCCAGTGTGTGTTTTTACCACTGCGCCACCTGAGCGGCAATTGTATAACACTTAAATATTATATCAATAATAAACATCGTATATATTGCACCTGCTTCATGCATACTGATTCCATCATATTGTGGCGCCGGCGAGTAGGAAGAGCGTCGGGGCTGCGAGTGAGCTGCCCTTGGCAGTTCACTCAGTGGATTAGGACAGACACTCATTCATACACACAGACATTCATTCAACAGACAAACATAAAGGCTACTTACCCAATCCTCACCGCAGCCACCCCACTCCCAACAACGGGATACACGGCTACGGTGAGCTTAGACACCACTGCCGCAAGGCTTTCTGGGTAAAGCCCGTGGCGGCCCCCTAGCGGTGACGCTACAATATATTGAGTTTTGTAGGGCCAAGCAAACCTTATAGTACTCAAAACCTTCACTATAAACAGAGGTGGAAAGTAACGAATTACATTTACTCGCGTTACTGTAATTGAGTAGTTTTTTGGCGTACTTGTACTTTTAAAGTAGATTTTACAACCAGTAATTTTACTTTTACTTAAGTATGTTTTGTATTTAGAATTGTAATTCGCTACATTTTAAATAACATCCATTACTGAGTAAAATAAACGCAAAAATCTTTTGGCTCGGTTCCTTTTAAAGAGCCGTTCAGAAAAATGGCTCTTCATTTTTTTGTTCAGGCAGCGAGGCAACGACTCCCAAAGGCACGACTCGGTTCCTTTCGTTCATTTTAAAGAGCCGTTCAATAGAATTGAGTCGTTCACGAACGACCCATCACTAGTGGTTATACAGTTTTAAAAAGTTTTATGGGATGGTCTGTACTAAAATGACACATTACACATTCCTGAATGTTTTAAATGTTGTATCAACATGTTTTTTCTATTATAATTGAATAAAAAACAACTATTGTGAGATTTATATCCACTTGTCACCCTCTCCTGTTAAAAAAAGTAACTAAGTAACGTTTACTCTGAGTACATTTTAAATTAGTTACTTTTTACTTGAGTAGATTTTTAGACTAGTAACTTTACTCGTACTTAAGTAAAAATTCATTAAAGTAATAGTACTTTTACTTGAGTACAATATTTTAGTACTCTTTCCACCTCTGACTATAAACATGGTAAAATGAAAATGTTTTATATTCTATGTTCTAATGACAGTAAAATCAGCCACAGACATATAAAATGTCCCAGTCATACACAAAATAAAACATACCGTGAAACTGTCAGAATCTTAAAAAATTCCCTGATACACATTTTTGGTCATACCGCCAAGCCCTAATTTTAGCCAATAATCAGCAACATTCTGATCACTAGTCCAGTACTTTAAGTGCTTAGCTAGAACTGCACCAGTTGTGTTGGGATGCTGGAGGGACATAAATAATACCACTCAGTAACTACACAATTCATTGGCATATAAACATTTACTCTCTCTTTTTATCATCCAGATTTCTCACGTCTCTGTGATGGGGCTGTAGTTTGGAGGGTGTGCTCCTCTTCTTTCACGCTTCCTGCTGACGTGCCTCGCTCTGATCCTGGCCATAGATAAAAGCTAAAGGAGTCGCACGTCCTGTCTATCGGCCCGACTCTAATGGAAGCCGACGGCACTCGGCCCGGACGCGTAACGGGAGCTATTGAAGCTGCCGCCCCTGGCATGGTCGGTACCGTGGACTTCACAAGCGCAGTGCTGTTGCACAATGATCAGTTGAGAGCAAAGAACATCGAGAACAAAGACATCTCACAGAGAGCTAGCGTTAGCGGCTGACCTATACAGCCCCGGTGTGCCTGCCAAGTCCTGGCACAGTTAAACCAGGTTTAGGAGAGGGAAGGACGATGCTGAACAAGTGGGAACCCGCTTCTTTTGAAGTCACCGACGGCTGTGTTTTTGAAGGGCCACAGACAGGCTGCATGCTGCTGTGTTTCGGGATGGGCAAATACCTGCATGGTCTTGTGTACAGTGTATGCTGTGACCTGTTCTTTTTTCCAGTGTGTTTTAGAAAGAGAACATATAAAACTACGCACAGTGAGTGACCAGAAGCAAGGTACAAAAGCAGTTCCTAAGGATCCATGTTGCTGTGTGGCATCCATACTATCAGCCCGCATTTATTGCATCTTCTCCCTTTTTCTCCCCATTTTTAGTGCGTCCAATTTTTACCCGATTGCGTCATGCTTCCTCTCTACTGGTACTAACCCCGCCCCTAACTAAGGAGAGCGAACTGACACACGTGAGCAGTAACCGACTGCATCTTTTCACCTGCACGAGGCGAGTTATCATGCCAATCAGCCTTTTGCACGGCGTGCCACACCCTGATCAGCATTATTCCTCTACTCTGTGCAGACGGCATCAATCAGCCATCAGAGGTCGTAATTGCATCAGTTATGAGCTCCCTACCTGGATGAACAACAGCCAAACGACGTTCATATAGCCGCCCAGCCGGATGACAGAGCCGAGATTTGATACGATGTATTCGAAATCCCAGCTCTGGTGTGCTAGTGTATTTTACAGCTGCACCACCTGAGCGGCCTACAGGTATTTTAATACGTATAATATTGGTAGTTTTTGTGCCACACGGGTGATGCATCTGTAAGATATGCTTGCCCACTACTCCTGGGATCTAGGGCTTAATACCCCAGCTGTGTTATCAGTCATACAGACATGATTGGCTATCTCTTGATGCCCTATGGTGATGGAATGGCATCTTATCCAGGATGTGCATTGGGCTTTACTGCATTGGGTCCAGTGATTCCAGGGAAATCGAACCCCCAACATAAATAATATGGTGCCACAAAGCTCCAGAGTCCAGAGGACCCAAGTTTGTACCTTGACCCAGTCAAAATCTGTAACAAGGTCGGTACGCAAGTCTGGTTTCCCCGCTTACATGTGGGGGAGTTGTCTTGGCTATTTGTGTAAATGATTCAGTAAACTAGCTAGTGTGTGATGAATTGACACCATGTTCAAGTTTGCTCTTTGCACTTAGTGTTTCTTAGTGTTTTAACCACAGGACCCACCACAACCCTGATCAGAAGGAACTACTGTATAACTGTAGATGATAAATGAGAGTGAAAGTCTACTGTAGTTTTACTCAATAACTCTTGCATAAATATCTGCACACGTCTGGTTGTTCTTTTAAAACATACACTGATCAGCCATAACATTAACCTCCTTGTTACTACACTCACTGTCTATTTTATCAGCTCCACTTACCATATAGAAGCACTTTGTAGTTCTACAATTACTGACTGTAGTCCATCTGTTTCTCTACATACCTTTTTAGCCTAGCTTTTTAGTCTAACTTTCTCCCTGTTCTTCAATAGTCAGGACCACCACAGAGCAGATATTATTTGGGTGGTGGATCATTCTGGTATGAGTGGATCAGACACAGCAGCGCTGCTGGAGTTTTTAAATATCTTGTCCACCCACTGTCCACTCTATTAGACGCTCCTACCTAGTTGATCCACCTTGTAGATATAAATTCAGAGACGATCGCTCATCTGTTGCTGCTGTTTGAGTTGGTCATCTTCTAGACCTTTATCAGTGGTCACAGGACGCTGCCCACGGGGAGCTGTTGGCTGGATATTTTTGGTTGGTGGACTGTTCTCAGTCCAGCAGTGACAGTGTGGTGTTTAAAAACTCCATCAGCATTGCTGTGTCTGATCCACTCATACCAGCACAACACACACTAACACACCACCACCATGACATTGTCACTGCAGTGCTGAGAATGATCCACCACCCAAATAATACCTGCTCTCTAGTGGTCCTGTGGGGGTCCTGACCATTGAAGAACAGCATGAAAGGGGCTAACAAAGCATGCAGAGAAACAGATGGACTACAGTCAGTAATTGTAGAACTATAAAGTGCTCCTATATGGTAAGTGGAGCTTATTAAATGGACAGTGCGTGTAGAAACAAGGAGGTGGTTTTAATGTTATGGTTGATCGGTGTAGATTCCCTCTCGTTTTAGCTGATAATGTTGATCAATCACTGAAGTAATGCTTGGTGACCAGCTTGCTCAAGCTGGTCAAGCTCACCAAAGAATTATCTTCCACGCAGTCCTAATGTATTTGGAATGTATTTTGAATTTGAACCTATGATTTAGGTTTAACCAAATATGCTGGCAGACCATCTTAGACCTGGTAGCTCAAGCTGCTGTTTGAGCTATTCAAGCAACTGAAGCCACCTCAGCTAGCCAAAGCGTGTTTTTAAGAATGGTGAACCTTCCAGCCAATATATCCCCTAAGTGTGTACATTAATCAGCCGGAAAGAAATCCACATTCAGGGCTTGGTTATAAACAAACAAGCTGCTTCAGCATCTAACACTGCATCAGGGCCAGTGATAGCTCAGTGGTTAAGGTACTGAACTAGTAAACAGAAGGTTGCCGGTTCAAGCCCAGCCACCACCAAGTTGCCACTGTTGGGTCCCTGAGCAAGGCCCTTAACCCTCAATTGTTCATTGTGTAAGTCGCTTTGGATAAAAGCGTCTGCTAAATGCTGAAAATGTAAATCTAACAGGCAACAATTGATAGGGATTTATTTACACAAGCATACAGAGACACCACCATGAAGGATCAAATTTAAAGTTAATACATCATGTATGCAGTGCAGCATTCAAGTGGCACAGTGGTAACTTTCCAATCCTCAGCAGTGCTACCAGCCAGTCGGGTATCTACATACAATCATGATATATATTGTGAGGGTAGGTTGGCTGAGCCTTGTGACTGATTGGTGTCCTGTCTGTGGTGTGTTACTGCATTGCACCCAGTGATTCTAGGACAACTGGACCCACCATGCAGGTAACAGGTATATAATAATGAAGTAGAAATGTTCTGTGGCAAATTCAGTACATATTTAAGCATTTCTGCTTGATTTAAGTTTTTGTTTTGTCAACTTAAATATTAACTATTCAGTGCACTACTTTTTAGTGTATGACACTATTTTTGATGCATAAAAGAAAGTGCTGTTTCGACTAGGTTTGTTTGATTGTTTATTGGGATGTTAACGTCATGTTTTACACTTTGATTACATTCATGACAGGAACGGTAGTTACTCATTACGCAAGGTTCATCAGTTCACAAGGTTATATTGAACACAATCTTGGACAATATAGTAAGTAAGTAAGTAAGTAAGTAAGTAAAGTTTATTTATATAGCGCTTTTCTAGGACCAAGCCACAAAGTGCTTTACAATGCGGTCAAGTATAATACAATAAAAACACAAAAATTAATAATCATAAAAGCTACACAGTGACATAAAAACATTAATACAATAGCACAAATAAAATTTTTAAATGCACTTTAACTACACATACATACATATATATACACACATATACATACACAAACACTTTACCAAAGAACGTCAGCCCCATTGCTTAAGATCACTACTCTGAAATGCTAATGAATAAAAATGTGTCTTAAGACATTTCTTGAAGGTTAATGTAGACTCAGAGAGTCTGATATCGAGTGGGAGACTATTCCATAATTTAGGAGCCTGGACAGAAAAAGCACAGTCCCCTTTCCGCCTCTGTTTGGTACGGGGCACAACCAGAAGCTCTTTATTAGATGACCTCAAAGACCTACAACTTTTGTGAGGAACCAGCAATTCACAAATATAATCAGGTGCTTCCCCATGTAGAGCCTTAAAGGTAAGAACTAAAATTTTAAAATCTATCCTAAATTTTACTGGCAACCAATGAAGTGAGGCCAGCATAGTGTTTCCAATTCACCTCACTTGCATGTCCTTGGACTGTGGGAGGAAACCGGAGCTGCCGGAGGAAACCCACTCGGACACGGGGAGAACATGCAAACTCCACACAGAAAGGACCCGGACCGCCCCACCTGGGAATCGAACCCAGGACCTTCTTGCTGTGAGGCGACAGTGCTACCCACTTAGCCACCGTTCTGCCCCTGTTTCGACTAGGTAGGTATTTTTGATACATAATAGGTAATGTGTCATTACTACTATTATTTAATCACTATTATGTATTTATGTCATAAACTCAAGTTTATGTAATACATATCAAGTAAACGTTTTATTTCATCTCAAACCAAAAATTGGTGTAATACACTGATCAGCCATAAAATTAAAACCACCCCCTTGTTTCTACACTGACTGTCCATTTTATCAGCTCCACTTACCATATAGAAGCACTTTGTAGTTCTACAATTACTGACTGTAGTCCATCTATTTCTCTACATACCTTTTTAGCCTGCTTTCACCCTGTTCTTCAATGGTCAGGATCACCACAGAGCAGGTATTATTTAGGTGGTGGATCATTCTCAGCACTGCAGTGACGATGACATGGTGGTGTGTTAGTGACGAGGAGGAGGTGGTTTAATGTTATAGCTGATTGGTGTATATGCTACTGGAACAATAAAGTAAATTTAAGACTAATATCCTATAAACTTGACATTAATGTTTGAAAACATTTCACATTGGGGCAATTTAGGGCTGGTAATGAGGTGAAAAAACTAAATAATGTGATTCCAAACAGCTAAAATCAACAGGTGATTGTAATCATGGTTTGGTACAAAAGCAGCATCCAGTAAAAGCCGAGTCTTTAATGAGCAATTATGATCAGAGCATCTCCAGTTTGTCAACAAATGTGTGAGAAAATGATTGAAATGTTTGAAAACAATGTACCTCAAAGAAAGATTGGAAGGGATTTGCATGTTTCTCCCTCTACAGTGCATAATATCATTAAACAATTCAATGAATTGGGAGGAATTTGGTGCGTAGAGGCCAAGGGCGCAAGCTTAAGCTGAACGCCCGTGATCTTCGATCAAAAGAAGAGGGTACGGGTACTGGACTGGCCTGCCTGCAGTCCTGACCTGTCTCCAATAAAGAATGTGTGGAGAATTTTGAAACGACCCTGTACTGTTGCACATGGTAAGACGTGTTTGCAGGAAGAATGGGACAAAATAAAAGCTGAAACACTAAATCACTTGGTATCTTCGGTGCCAAAACGTCTTTTAAGTGTGGTGAAAAGGAATAGCAATGTTACAAAGTGGTAAATGCTTTACTGTCCCAACTTTTTTTGGAATGTGTTGCAGGAATGAAATGCAAATGCACATGTCTGATCACCTACTGCAAAATACTCAGTGTTTTTATTTATTTATTTATATCAGTTTATTCCTTATGGTGCAAATGCGTAATCCGTTTACGAAGCGGGTGCTTATGCGCATGCGCGCTCCTCTCGTCCTCGTAGCTCGATGCGCGTGCACATCGAGCGCTAGTGTGCGCGCCGCTTTACCTGCAGGTTTGACGGGACTGTCGGCGGGAGCGCGCACCGAGGACGACTGAATTGCACAGAATAATGAACAACAAATTTGACGCGTGAGTAACGAGGGTCGGTAAGAACGTCCGCGGTGACTCATTAACTCTTACTATAGTACAAGTGCTGTACGTATACAAGTACTGCTGTACACACACACAGAGAGAGAGAGAGAGAGAGAGAGAGAGGTGTGTCTGCTCCACACGAGTACGTGTCTACACACAGCGCTGTATGAACACTACAGCATGAGAAACTTCTATTAACCTGGTTAAAACAGCATTATCTACCAGCACATTACAAACACCAGTTTAATGCTTTAAACCGTGTTGAAGATTAGGCGGCCTCGTAGGCCAAGTTGTATCCCCGGGTTCTAAGTGAGCTCATAGCCGGAGCAGGTGCGCTGGGAGTCGGCTTACTTCGTCCCACTATTAGCTCTGTAATCGGGCAAGCAACATTTGTGACTAAATTTATTCCAGTTATTCTCCTCAGTACACAGATGTACGAGGAAATGTCAGGCTCAAATAATCAATCAGATTTCGATTGGTTAAACGTGCTTATAAGCCAAGATCTTCATGGCATGTGTTTCTATAACTGCAATGCATGTTAAGTTAGGAGTCTGCATACACGTGTAAGGAATCAGTAGTGAGTTGTATTGTATCACCTCCATGAATTAGAATATTTAATTGGATCATTAATTTGGTGGTTTGCAAAAGTCTATAGTATAATTTAACTTTGTTTATGAGGACAGTTGGTGACTTCTCTGTGCCTATAAATATAGGGCTAGGTTGGCTGGACCTGTATTAAAAAGTAAAGGGGAGAGTTTGGATACTAGATGTCGTTAAGGTACTGGACTAGTAAGCAGAAGGTCGCTGGTTCAAACCCCACCACTGCCAGGTCGTCACTGTTGGGCCCTTGAGCAAGGCTCTTAACCCTCAATTGCTTAGACTGTAAGTCGCTTTGGATAAAAGCGTCTGCTAAATGCTGAAAATGTAAATGTAGATCTGATCGTGCATTCAGACAGGTACATTTGGCTGTGCCTGAGGGGAGGGACGTTGACTGGGCTCGTTGCCGCTGTACAGTTGTGACCTCTGCTGTCTGGCCAAGAAGCTTGCACGAGTGGTGTAGCTCTTCTTGGCCAGCACTGGTAGCACAGGGGCAGTAACAAAATTGCCAGTGATTAGACTGGGATACACATGGAAAACATGGAGGAAAACATTTTTCTGTCGTCAAGGTCAGAAAAAATCTCACCTTATATTATGAGAAAATAGGGTCTAGATAGATAGACTTCTAGATAGATCTAAAAAAAACCACAAAAACAGGTGACAATATCCAATTAAAAAGCTTGATTATAGCAGAAAAACAAACAATTGTTCAGCTGTTGCTTTGTCACTTCATTCAGCAGTGTTGTCAAGCTTTATGAGGCTGAGTTCGGAGCATAGGCTGAGTAGTCTATTCTGGAATATTCTACTTTCATTCCGAATTTTTATTTAGGAACATAAAACAGCTGCCCAGGTGGTGCAGCAGGATATCCTGCTAGCTAGATACACCAGCTCCGAGATTCTGAACTCCTCGGTTCGAAACTCGGCGTTGCCACCGGTCGGCTGGGTGCCATCTAGCGGGCATAATTGGCAGTGCCTGCAGGGAGGGATGACCGGAATATGTGGGCGGGGTCTTCAAACGCTGTGTAAGGACCCTGATTGGCAGATAGAGGCACCTGTGCAGAGTGCATGGGTGGAAAGAGGGTTCCGTTAAGGGCTGCGGGCGGGTCGGCGGAGGCGAGCAGCAATATACCCACCTCGACTGCAGAAAAATAAGGGATCCCCAGCAGTGGAAGACAAATTCACTATTCACAGTGGTGGAGAATGCAGATGGAGAGTTAGCTCAGCAGTTAAGGTACTAGACCACTGATCCAAAAGTTGCTGGTTCAGGCCCCACCACTGTGCAAGGCCCTTGACCCTCAATTACTTGCTTTGTATTCTGTCTCAACTGCAAGTCTTTAAAAGTTACAAGCACCCGCTAAATGTTCGAGCAAATGGGGCGTCGTCAGCATATAATTTAAAAAAGCTGTGAAATTATTGGTATAAATAAAACAGTTTGTGGTTTCACACTGGAAGTTGGGTTGCCAGATGTTCATGCTTGTGATGAAAAAATAACAGCAAGTAATTTAACAATGTTTACAGAGTCTTGTACTGTGCTATCACAGTATATAGTTTGTTATATATAGTGCTTTCCTGTGGACCTGGGTTTAAAACTCATATCCAGTTACTGTCTGTAAGGAACTTGGTATATGTAAAAGGTGGATAGGCTGTGCTAAATTGTTTTATAATTAATGATATACACAGATGTAAAAGATTAGGAACCAGTTTATTAGAGGGACAGCACAGGTAGGGTGTTTTGAAGCCAAAATTAGGGAGGACAGAGTGAGATGGTTTGGGCATGTGCAGAGGAGGTATGAGAGTTCTTTCAGGAGAAGGGTGCTGATAAGGAGAGGCAGGCCAAGGACAAACAGATGTTTACGGATGGAGACAAATGATCTGCTGTGCCGACCTCTAACATGAGCAGCCAAAATAAGAAGATATACTCCTGTTAGCAGTGGGTGGGCCTGACACAACGGAACTAAATACTTAATAGCAGTGTCTGCATTCTTTTGACTATATAACATATGAAACGAATGCCTAGGGATGTCCATAATGTGCATTAGCTGATGCTGTTCTAGTCATTTTTAGAATGTGATGTTCACTCTGTCCTCTGCATATTGCAGTCTGAAAGATGACGACAGTGGAGATCATGACCAGGACAACGGCTCACCGAAAGACAGTGAGAAGGAAAAAAATGAGGAGGAGGAAAAAGACCAAAACACTAACAAGAGGAGGGTAGGCTAACTTCTAAAAAGAAGTTCGACATCTTGCACATTTTATCAGCCATAACATCAAAACCACCTCCTTGTTTCTACACTCACTGTCCATTTTATCAGCTCCACTTATCATATAGAAGCACTTTGTAGTTCTACAATTATTGACTGCAGTCCATCTGTTTCTATACATGCTTTGTTAGCCCCCTTTCATGCTGTTCTTCAATGGTCAGGACTCTCCCAGGACCACCACAGAGCAGGTATTATTTGGGTGGTGGATCATTCTCAGCACTGCAGTGACACTGACATGGTGGTGGTGTGTTAGTGTGTGTTGTGCTGGTATGAGTGGATCAGACACAGCAATGCTGATGGAGTTTTTAAGCACCTCACTGTCACTGCGACACTGAGAATAGTCCACCAACCAAAAATATCAATTCAACGGTGCCCTGTGGGCAGCATCCTGTGACCTGATGAAGGTCTAGAAGATGACCAACTCAAACAGCAGCAATAGATGAGCGATCGTCTCTGACTTTACATTTACAAGGTGGACCAACTAGGTAGGAGTGTGTAATAGAGTGGACAGTGAGTCGACACGGTATTTGAAAACCCCCGCAGCACAACACACACTAACACACCACCACCATGTCATTGTCACTGCAGTGCTAAGAATGATCCACTACCTAAATAATACCTGTTGTGGTTAAAAAGCATGCAGAGAAACAGATGGACAACAGTCAGTAATGGTAGAACTACAAAGTGCTTCTATATGGTAAGTAGAGCTGATAAAATGGACAGTGAGTGTAGAAACAAGGAGGTGGTTTTAATGTTATGATCAGTGTAAGTAGCACTGATGAATATTTTACATTATGGTTTGTTTTAAAACAGTGATTACTAATTTAATTGTTAAGCCTGTTTAGTTAATCATCAGCTCGTTGGTTTGAAGCCAGCCATGTGCAATGGTCTGGGCCTGTGTTTCCTATGGATTTGAGCAGATTTACCTCTTTGGCTCCCAGTTTTTGCCGTTTGCTTCTGACTTTTTAAAAGCGTCACCAATGAGACAAATTATTTATATGCCGTAGTCAAAATCAAAGCATAGACATGGCCGAGAGAAACTGATTCTCATTGTTTCACAAAACATGAACTGAACTGGATTCCATATTAAATTGAAACCACTGTATTGTGAAGAAAAACATGTAATGGAAACTAGTGAGCTGTAAAATGTCTAGATTGGCGCCTGTATGTATGTAAAATTGGCAGAACAAAAAAAAAAAAGACAACGATTAAAGCCAAAACATGATCTTCTTTTCAATGTGTTGTAGGCTGTGGTGCCAGGGCCAGGAGAACACCCTCTTCAATATAACTACACATTCTGGTATTCTCGGCGAACCCCAGGAAGACCAGCCAGCACACAAGGCTACGAACAGAACATCAAACAGATCGGCAGCTTTGCTTCGGTTAGCCACACACACTCGCGCATACACACACATTCTTGTATTACTTGTTACTAGTCTAAACCTGCCTATACCAGGGAATCAAGACACCACTTGATATTCAGTAACTAGAGGTGCTCTTCTTTCAAGATTACCATTACCCAATTTCTCTTCCAGTCTACGTTATAGTAGAACATTGTAAATGCTCCTAGCCTTACTCTCCTGCCATTTGGTCTCGATACAACCCTCCACTGCTGACTGAGGAGTCTCGCAACTGACACACGTCCCCTCCGACACACGTGCAGTACCAACTGCCTCTTTTCACCTGCACGAAGCGAGTTCATATGCGGATCAGCCTTGTGCACGGAGAGTCGTGATCAGCATTATTCCCCAACTCTGCGCAGGCACCATCAATCGGCCAGCAGAGGTCACCAGTTATGAGGAACCCTGGTCCGGCTCATCCCACCCTTAACAACAGCCAATCGTTGTTCATGTGGCCCAGCCAGATGGCAGAGTTGAGATTCAATACGACGTATTCGAAATCTCAGCTCTGGTGTGCTAGCATATCTTACCTAAACAGCCAAGCTGGCTACTTTTACCAATCATAGTGCCCATGTTCAACGTTCCAACTCTCACTTTCCACTATCTCTTTTTTGACCCAACAGTAACATAGTTTAAACTAGTACCCTGCAAATCTGACTTTTGATCCATATATCCAGCAGTATTTACCCCGGCCTGGGACTGGCACTAACAATGCACTCCCCACTGTACCCCCAATGTATAGACTAGATCTCTTTTTTTCTGCACCAGTCATAATGTAATACGCATTCTATGTTGCAGGTGGAGCAGTTCTGGCGTTTTTACAGTCACATGATCAGACCTGGTGATCTCACAGGCCACAGTGATTTCCACCTCTTTAAGGAAGGAATTAAGCCTATGTGGGAGGTGTGTACTCAAAATCAGCACCATACAGACCAGCAATATTGTATAAGTCATAAATTAATGGAAGCTACAATACACAGCCCAGCCTACCTTAACGGTTGAATGTAAACCTAGAACACCCAACGACGGTGCGTGGTTCAGTCTCAAATACTAAAATACTCGTCCATGTTTTGCCACACCCCCATCTGCGTAAACAGAATGGGTTGGGAGTTTTCCAAATTCAGTTACCCGAGTAGTGTTTTTAGCTGCTTTAGACTTCGACCGATTGCTAACTGAATTGCTGTAGGATTGCTAAGACCGCCTCATAATGCAAATTAACCAGTAAACGTGAGGCACTTAAATGCTACGTAAATGAAATACGTTAAATCACTAAACACCAACCTTAGTTTGAATTTCATAGCAAAGACCATGCTACACAAGAACACGTCTCATTTTACTATCCGTGACACGATTTTCACAAGTTAGGTAGGGCCTAACACCTCAAACTGGTTGTTGTGCTCCTCAAACCATTCCTGAAGCATTTTTGCTTTGTGGCAGGGCGCATTATCCTGCTGAAAGAGGCCACAGCCATCAGGGAATACCGTTTCCATGAAAGGGTGGACATGGTCTGCAACAATGCTTAGGTAGGTGGTACGTGTCAAAGAAACATCTACATGGATGGCAGGACTCGAGGCTTCCCAGCGGAACATTGCCCAAAGCATCACACTGCCTCCGCCGGCTTGCCTTTCTCCCATAGTGCATCCTGGTGCCATGTGTTCCCCACGTGATGTAAAAGAAAACGTGATCCATCAGACCAGGCCACCTTCTTTTATTGCTCCGTGCTCCAGTTCCGATGCTCATGTGCCCATTGTTGGCGCTTTTGGTGGTGGACACGGGTCATTATGGGCACCCTGACTGGTCTGCGGCAATGCAGCCACATACACAACAAACTGTGGTGCACTGTGTATTCTGACACCTTTCTATCAGAACCAGCATTAACTTCTTCAGCAATTTGAGCTACAGTAGCTCGTCTGTTGGATCGGAACACATGGGCCAGCCTTCGCTCCCCACGTGCATCAATGAGCCCTGGACGCCCATGACCCTGTCGCCGGTTTACCTCTGTTCCTTCTCTGGACCACTGCAGTTTTGGAGATGCTCTGACTCAGTCGTCTAGCCATCACAATTTGGTCCTTGTCAAACTCACTCAAATCCTTACGCTTGCCCATTTTTCCCACCCACTAACAGGTGCCGTGATGAATAATCAGTATTAATCACTTCACCTGTCAGTGGTCATAATGTTATGCTTGGTCGGTGTATATTTTTGTAGAATAAGGTTTTGTAATTCAACTATACAGGAAAGGCGAGGGTGGGGACACTCCATATAAATGCTGATGGTTTTGGAACAGTGTATGCACCATGCTTATGGTCAGATGTTCACATTATTTTGTTCATATGGTAAAGCACATTTGTACAGCCTCATTCATAGTTAAACATATTGATCTTTATTTCCTCCTGCTCTGTCTTTTTCCCTGTTTCTGTGTAAAGGACGATGCTAATAAAAGTGGAGGGAAGTGGATAATTCGGCTGCGTAAGGGTCTGGCCTCACGCTGCTGGGAGAATCTGATCCTGGCCATGCTGGGTGAACAGTTCATGGTGGGTGAGGAGATCTGTGGCGCTGTCGTCTCTGTGCGCTTCCAGGTACTAAAACCTTGGATTTACACAGGAGCATCATGTAAGCATTGCTTTTTCATTGTGATTAGACAACAACAGTTGTCTGAGATATCATAGCACCTTCTACCAACACCCTAGCAACCACCTATCAACATTCTAGCAACCACCTGAGATATCACAACACTTATTTTGCAACATACTAGAAACTACCTTGGACAACATAGCAACCACCTAGCAAAACTGTAGTAACTATCACAGATCAGCTAACAACACCTTAGCACCTGCTCTGACCCCAGTTTCCAAACAAGCTGGGATACACGTGTATACAACGACTAGGCATAACATTATGACCACTGAAGTGAATAACACTGATTATCTCCATCACGGCACCTGTTAGTGGGTGGGATATATTAGACAGACAGGCAGGCACTTTATTGATCCTGAAGGAAATGAAAGGCAGCAAAATTAAAATATTAGGCAGCAAGTGAACATTTTATCCTCAAAGGTGATTTGAGCGAGTTTGACAAGGGCCAAATTGTGATGGCTATACGTCAGATCTCCAAAATTGCTGCTCTTGTGGGGTGTTCCCAGTCTGCAGTGGTCAGTATCTATTAAAAGTGGTCCAAAGAAGTAACGGTGGTAAACCAGCGACAGGGTCATGGGCGGCCAAGGCTCATTGATGCACGTGGGAAGCGAAGGCTGGCATGTGTGGTCGAAAACTGTATTCCCTTGTAGTTGCGGCCACAAAGTAAAAATGGTTCAGGATTGGTTTGAGGAGCACAACAACGAGTTTGAGGTGTTGACTTGGCTTCCAAATTCCCCAGATCTCGATTCAGTCTGATCCATGGAGGCCCCACCTCACAACTTACAGGAGTTAAAGGATCTGCTGCTAACATCCTGGTGCCAGATACCACAGCACACCTTAAGGGTTCTAGTGGAGTCCATGCCTCGACGGGTCAGGGCTGTTTTGGCAGCAAAAGGGGGACCAACGCAATATTAGGAAGGTGGTCATAATGTTATGCCTGATTGGTGTATGTATATATGACAAATAAAGGCATGTATAACACTTGTTAATGCTTTGATCAAGTCATGCATGTGTCTGTCTAGGAGGATATCATATCGATCTGGAACAAAACAGCAAGTGATCAGGCCACTACTGCCCGCATCAGAGATACCCTCCGTCGAGTTCTGAACCTGCCGCCAAATACAATCATGGAGTACAAAACACACACCGACAGCATCAAGTGAGTAGTACAATTGCACACATCTGTGTATTACTAAATTTGTAATGTCTCTTTATTAACTATGTTATACTATAGCTTAGTAACCCTACCTCTCCCTCCCCCAACCTCAAGTTAAGAAACCCATACAACAATGAATATTGTTGCTCATTCTGCTGTTTTAATAGAAGCATTAATGTTTGTTAAAATGCAAACCCCAGAGTGTTTACAACACAGACAGCATCAACTGAATTGGACTTGATGTTTTTATGGACAGGTTTGTTTTACTTCGTGTGCTTTTTTTCAGGGCCTGGGAAGATTTCCACGGGTTGGTGAATGCCAGCGGTGGCCGCTAGTTCTTTCCTATGAACGAACAGTGCCAAAGGTATGGTGAAGCATCACACTCCATGTATTCAAAATAAGTACAGTGGTACCTTGTAACTCGATGTCCCCTAAACTCGAAATCTTTGAAACTTGAGACCTTTGTTAAGAAATTTGTACCCTTAAACTTGGCATGTGTGTTCAGCGCTTGGCTTGAGGGGTGCAGTAAAACGTCATCAAAGTGCGAATATGAGACGAATCTGCATTTGTGTGGAATATCTATCAAATCCACTCTGAAAGTGTCCACATGTATCTGTGTTTAGCTGGATTTTTCTCCTGTTTTACTTTTAAACTTGTGTTACAGCTCAGGGTGCTGAGAAATTGTAAGAATCACAATACAAAAAAGCTTAATGTGACTCAATGTATTAAAAGATTACTTAATTATTACTTCTCATAAGTTCTCCCCACTAATATAATTCCTCGCTCAGTGTTTTAGTGCAATAAGTCACGTTAAGCTTTGTGCACCGCCGCATTCCATAGGAAATAACGGCACAGCCAGAGCGAAAGCGGTTTTGCACCTTCTCATGTGAATACGGTATTCCAAGATCAAGCATCTCCACGATTAAGAAGCATAAGGAAACAATAAAGAAGTAAACTGTTTTTAATTGTATTTTAGTGTTTTTATATGTTATACTTGTGTTATTTTCAGTGTATGTGTCAGAATCAACCCCATTATTTTACATTAGCCTACAATATATGCAGTTCCACAAGACCATGGAACTCATTAACAGGTTTCCCATATATCCTTATGAGGAAAAAAATGCCTTATAAACTCGACGCCACATCCAGAACCAACTGATGTCGAGTTTCAAGGTACCACTGTATATTTACTGCCCACCTTATCATTTATTTAGCAGTTATCATTTGCGGTGCCACCAGCCTTGCCTGGTTCTTGTAAAAATTGATCATCTCCGATGATGGGCAGGCACACATAATAGCATATGAACACACAATGGTGTGTTGTGTTTTATAATTTGATGGGACTTTATGTGTTCGTCATTTATAAGTACAAACACTTATTATGTCTTATGTACACTGATCAGCCATGATATTAAAACCACCTCCTTGTTTCTACACACTGTGCATTTTATCGGCTCCATTTACCATATAGAAGCACTTTGTAGTTCTACAATTACTGACTGTAGTCCATCTATTTCTTTTACTCTGTTCTTCAATGGTTAGGACCCCTACAGGACCACTACAGAGCAGGTATTATTTAGGTGGTGGATCATTCTCAGCACTGCAGTGACAATGACATGGTGGTGGTGTGTTAGTGTGTGTTGTGCTGATATGAGTGAATAAGACACAGCAGCGCTGCTGGTGTTTTTAAATACCGTGTCCACTCACTGTCCACTCTGTTAGACACTCCTACCTAGTTGGTCCACCTTGCAGATGTAAAGTCAGAGACGATCGGTCATCTATTGCTGCTGTTTGAGTTGGTCATCTTGTAGAACTTCATCAGTGGACACAGGACGCTGCCCATGGGGTGCTGTTGGCTGGATGTTTTTGGTTGGTGGACTATTCTCAGTCCAGCAGTGACAGTGAGGTGTTTAAAAACTCCATCAGCGCTGCTGTGTCTGATCCACTCATACCAGCACAACACACACTAACACACCACCACCATGTCAGTGTCAACGCAGTGCTGAGAATGATCCACCACCCAAGTAATACCTGCTCTGTAGTGGTCCTGGGAGAGTCCTGACCATTGAAGAACAGCATGAAAGGGGGCTAACAAAGCTAGTCAGTAATAGAAACAATAGAGTGTAGAAACAATGAGGTGGTTTTAATGTTACAGCTAATCTGTATATTCTGTAACTGATTACATATTTATTTTTTGCCTCTAGGTGTGGTTCTTCAGTGTGAAAGAAAAGAACATTGCTAGGACGTACACCTTATTCCTTCATCACCCGCCATTGCTTTGAAATAGTATAACGAAAGAGACACTGGGGGATTCTGGGGAAGACCAAGGTTCCTGTATGTGATGTTCCCGAAAGCTTCTGAGTGGTGAAGGAGTCAAATGTGGTGTATTTTTAAAATGGTCAACTGTTAGACAGCAGAAGCCTTAAAACAGTGGCTGCTGATTGAGAAGACTGTACGATCCTAATGGAGATGGTGTATCATGCAGACAAATCGCTAGGCACTTAACTTAACTAGTTTTCAACAATTCAACCCTCTTAAAACGCAAGTACTTTTTATTTAACATAGTTAAAGGGTTACATTTTATTAGTGCAGTATAGTGCAGTATTTTAATTACAGTGTTAAAGTTTTATTTCAGAAGGTGTATGAAACAAAAAAAAAAAGTATTTTTAAACCTATTTGAAGAGATCTATGTTGGCACCTGTTCTTGATCGTTTCTTTTATGAGTCGAGAGTCTTAAAGCCTAAAAGACGTTGCTGCCTATCGTATCGTGCCTGCTTCCCAGAAGCACTTGACGCTCTGTGATTTCTCCGTGGGAGAAATTCAGGTGGCACCACGTTCCCAGCCGAACCATTCCCAGTCTGCTTCGCCACCGAATATAAACATGGATCCAGATTTGGGGACTGGGTTGCTATTGGTTCAGGTTTGTTTACATTTCTTACAAACTGCCTGTGGTCGTGTTGGGCAGTGGTGGATTACAGTGTTGGACGTATCGTTTGGATTACAGTTGACTGATAAAAGCAATAAATGTCAAATATGCAGCTGCTGCTAACACTGGAATGTGGTGTGATGTGCTTATTTTGGGTTTTGAATGGGGGTGATAGTGTGGTCTGTTAGTAAGTGTGCAGTGTCTCTGTTTCAGCACGTGTGGTTAAAATTGAGACTTACTGTATTTGTACATCATTAACTTGCCTGCTGTGTCATGTTCAGAGAGGCACGCTAAGCTCTTCCTATCATACATCACTAGTGCAGGCACCTCGACCAGACAGAAGGGGGCGCAAATGTACAGCGACCTATTCGACCTATAAATGTAAATTCGTCCTATCGAGGTCCCTCAGGCACAGCCAATCATGCCTATATGAGCTCCCAGCAGAGATGCTTGTCCATTAAACAGGAGAGATGGCAGAGATGGTTGTCCATTAAACAGGTTATACCATCCCTGCACAAGACCTTTGGAGCTCATTGGGTATGTTTTACCACACTGACCAAGGCCCTTATTGCCTGAATTTCCAATTTAAGATTAAGATTCCTTTATTGATCCCCATGGGGGAAATTTGAGTGTTACAGCAGCTCCAGTACAGTGTAAGTACAATTTGACCACTTTCTACTTTCAACGGCAGCAGCGCTGAAGGTGTGTGGCCTGTGATGGACTGGTGACCTGTCCAAGTAGTTTCCTGAATTTCGCCCAGTAAAATGTACCCACCACAACCCCGACTCAGATGAAGTGGTGGCAAAACAGACAATTAATGAAAGAGTAAAATAATAATGTTAATAAAATAAACAGGGTTGCCAAATCACTGAGATATTCAAGGCACCAAAGATACCAAATAAAATTCTCCACACATTCTCTATTGGGGACAGGTCAGGACTGCAGGCAGGCGAGTCCAGTACCCGTACCCTCTTCTTCCACAGCCATGCCTTTGTAATGTGTGCAGCATGTGGTTTTGCATCGTCTTGTTGAAAAATGCATGGACGTCCCTGGAAAAAATGACGTCTTGAAGGCAGCACATGTTGCTCTAGGATCTCAAAGTACTTTTCTGCATTAATGCTGCCATCACAGAAGTGTAAATGACCTTTGCCGAGGGCACTGACACAGCCCCATACCATGACAGACCCTGGCTTTTGGACTTGTTGCTGATAACAGTCTGGATGGTCCTCTTTGTCTTTGGCCTGGAGCACACGGCGTCCATTTAAAAAAAAAAAAAGACATGGAATGCTGATTCATGTGACCACAATACACGTTTCCACTGTGTAATGGTACATGCTAGATGCCTCCGAGCCCAGAGAAGTCGACACCACTTCTGAACATGGTTAACATAAGTTTTAAGTGACATTTGTGCATGTAGCTCTGTATTGTAGTGCTTGACAAATGTTTGCCAAAGTAATCCCTCACCCATGTGGTTATATCAGCTATTGTTGGTTCTTGATGCAGTGCCGTCTGAGGGATCGAAGATGACGGGCCTTCAGCTTAAGCTTGATTCCGATTCCTTAAATCGTTTAATGATATTACGCACTGTAGAGGGAGAAATATGCAAATCCCTTCCAATCTTTCTTTGAGGTACATTTCAGCCTGCTGATTACTTACTAAGCCAGACAAAAGGGTTTGTTTCATGACAGTATATTTTCTCCTAATTTTAAACTTTAAAGCTGTAAAATATTCAAGGATTGTGGGGCAGGAATTGGGACAGAGCCAAAGAAACAGTTTAATATGGTGCAAAACAAACTTCACCCAAAAAATACAATACAGACTGTAACAGTCAAACATTAACACTTTTGTGTTATCATTTTGCTAAAGTATTAGTGTTGTGAGCTTGAAATAGCATTTACTATTAAATCACTAGAAATATGCTTTATGTTCTTTAATTGAATTGCAGTAAACTAGTTTTAATGATGAGAGCAGCTAATGCGAACACATTTGTCCAAACATTTGCTCCTCAGTAATGCTGGTTTTCTCCTCAAAGGACCGTCTTTGATTCAGCTCATTTCGAAAAACATGTTGTTCTGTATGCAAACACACACAGTAATACAAAAATCAGTTTTTGTATATTTGCATTAGCTTAAATTTTACCTAGAGACCAAGAGGAACTTACCAGTAGAAATGTAGCAGCAAGTAGCAGAACCTTCATGTTCACAAGCATGTTTTGAGGGACTGAGAAATACACAGAATCAGCAGATGTTCACCGATATACTATTAACCCCTATTTGTGCAACGTGCCAAATAAAAAACTAAAGAAACTGCAGGACTGTCAGTATCTGTATATCAACTAGAAGCTAAACAAATTTAATTCGTCCACATTCTGGCATAACAAAAAATCTGTCTGTTACTGAGGCACCAAAATAAACCCAATTTGCAGGTTGCTTAACCTAGGTGGAACAATAGTGTGGCTAAAATATACAACCAAACAGAATAACCGAATAAACTGGTGGCCAAAATAATGGAAACGAATTAACAGCACACAACAGAGAAAGTGGATAGAACATGAATAGTGCAGAACTGAGTGCAGTATGGTTGTCACCAACATTCCTAATATTGTCTTGGTCCCCCTTTTGCTGCCAAGAAACCCCTGAAGGTGTGCTGTGGTATCTGGCACCAATATGTTAGCAGCAGATCCTTTAACTCCTGTAAGTTGTGAGGTGGGGCCTCCATGGATTAGACTTGTTTGTCCAGCACATCCCACAGATGCTCGATTGGATTGAGATGTGTGGAATTTGGAAGCCAAGTCAACACCTCTCGGAGGTTGTGCTCCTTAGATCATTCCTGAAGCATTTTTGCTTTGTGTCAGGGCGCATTATCCTGCTGAAAGAGGCCACAGCCATCAGGGAATACCGTTTCCATGAAATGGTGTACATGGTCTGCAACAATGCTTAGGTAGGTGGTACATGTCAAAGTAACATCCACATGGATGGCAGGACTCGAGGTTTCCCAGCAGAACATTGCCCAAAGCATCACACTAACTCTGCCAGCTTGGCTTCTTCCCATAGTGCATCCTGGTGCCATGTGTTCCCCAGGTAAGTGATGCACACACACCCGGCCATCCACGTGATGTACAAGAAAACATGATTCATCAGACCAGGTCACCTTCTTCTTTAATTGCTCCGTGGTCCAGTTCCAATGCTCACGTGCCCATTGTTGGTGCTTTCGGCGGTGGACAGGGGTCAGCATAGGCACCAGATAAGTATTCAATAAGTCTATTGAAGACTGAATTTTAATTCATCATGTTATTGATCTTTTACAAGTTAACTGGAGGCACAACTGACAATTGCTTTCGTACATTATATTATTTAATTTAAACAATTTAAATTGACCTTAGTAATTATATAAAATTGATCAACTAATACAGTATTTACTTCCCACCTCATCCCCTTTTTTCTTGGAGAAAAATTTCTTTATTTACTGTTAACCTGCCATAAATCCATTTTTGCCTAGCTTCTATAGCCTTTATAAACAGTAACATTTGCTTTTGCCACCCCAGTTACTGGCCTACAATTCATGTGTCTTTATAATTAGTTCATCAACTAATCTAATAGTTTATCTAATATACCTGGTATCTGGGCTGAGTAATATGACTGTTGGTTGCTCTTACCATCCAACCCGAAATATTCATGGTCCATGTTGCATCTCTCGTTGTAGCCTGGCCATTTTTTCCACACTCTTCCAACGTGCTCTCCAATCATGGACACAACCTTCCAAAATTGGGAGCGATATCAAGGCCTTATTATTACATAAGTCATATACACTGATCAGCCATAACTTTAAAACCACCTCCTTGTTTCCACACTCACTGTCCATTTTATCAGCTCCACTTACCATAAAAAAGCACTTTGTAGTTCTACAATTACTGACTGTAGTCCATCTGTTTCTCTATATACTTTTTTAGGTTGTGGATCATTCTCAGCACTGCAGTGACACTGACATGGTGGTGGTGTGTTAGTGTGTGTTGTGCTGGTATGAGTGGATAAGGCACAGCAGCGCTGCTGGAGTTTTATACACCTCACTATCATTGCTGGACTGGGAATAGTCCACAAACCAAAAATATCCAGCCAACAGCGCCACGTGGGCAGCGTCCTGTGACCACTGATGAAGGTCTAAAAGATGACCAACTCGAACAGCAGCAATAGATGAGCGATCGTCTCTGACTTTACATCTACAAGGTGGACCAACTAGGTAAGAGTGTCTAATAGAGTGGACAGTGAGTGGACACGGTATTTCAAAACTCCAGTGGCGCTGGTCCACTCATACCAGTACAACACCACCATGTCAGTGTCACTGCAGTGCTGAGAATGAGAGTTCTCCTATATGATAAGTGGAGCTGATGAACAGTGAGTGTAGAAACAAGGAGGTGGTTTTAATGTTATGGTTGATCATTGTATCAGTCGAGTTAAAAACAACTAAAGATTGAAAGTAGTATGCGCAGACTAACCTGAAATTCCTGGTTGGAGAGGCAGCGGATTGGACAGCAGGAGCC
Organism: Trichomycterus rosablanca; assembly: GCF_030014385.1. Classification (NCBI taxonomy): domain Eukaryota; kingdom Metazoa; phylum Chordata; class Actinopteri; order Siluriformes; family Trichomycteridae; genus Trichomycterus; species Trichomycterus rosablanca. The sequence continues at coordinate 9,753,888 of NC_086012.1, forward strand.
TTGTATTCTCAAATGCGTGGAACCTGTGGAGTCACACACCTCAAAGTATGGTGTGAACATACTCCACCTGACACACAGAGGGAGGTGCATTACAAACAATCACATGCAATACCTGTATACTAGAGCATCAGCTATTTCAGTCGAGTAATACACTTATGCAATCTAAGATTAAGAAGATTAAAATATTTTTGCCCCTCATTCCCACTCAACTGTAAGCACTGCTATGTAAAGTGAAAATGTCTAGGCGTTCCATGGTCCTGTGAAACTGGATAAATTTTAGGCTAATGTAAGAAAATAGGGTTGTTTTTGACACTTATACACTGAAAATAACACAAATATAATATAAAAAACACTGAAATACAGTTAAAAATACAATAAAACCTGCTCTTTACTTTTACTTCTTTATTGTTTCCTTATGCTTCTTAATCTTGGAGATGCTTAATCTTGAAATACTGTATTCCTTTGTGAGTTCAGTAAAGCACATTTACATGAGAAGCAGCAAAATCACTTTTGTGCTGGCTGCGCCGTTATTTCCTATGGAGTGTGACGGTGCACAAAGCTTAACTTGACTGATTATACTAAAACAACGAGCGAGAAATGTTCTTAGTGGCTTACAATTTCTCAGCACCCCGAGCTGTAACACAAGTTTAAAAGTGAAACAGGGGAAAATACAGCTAAACACAGATACATGTGGACGCTTTCAGAGTGAATTTGATGGTTATTCCTCTCATATTCACACTTTGATGACGTTTTACTGCACCACTCAAGTCATAACATAACATTATGACCACCTCCTTGTTTCTACACTCACTGTCCATTTTATCATCTCCACTTACCATATAGAAGCACTTTGTAGTTCTACAATTACTGACTGTAGTCCATCTATTTATCTACACACCATTTTAGCCTACTTTTACCCTGTTCTTCAATGGTCAGGACTCTCACAGGACCACCACAGAGCAGGTATTATTTAGGTGGTGGATCATTCTCAGCACTGCAGTGACACTGACATGGTGGTAGTGTGTTAGTGTGTGTTGTGCTGGTATGAGTGGATCAGACACAGCAGTGCTGCTGGAATTTTTAAACACCTCACTGTCACTGCTGGACTGAAAATAGCCCACCAACCAAAAATAAATCCAGCCAACAGCACCCTGTGGGCAGCATCCTATGACCTGATGAAGGTCTAGAAGATGACCAACTCAAACAGCAGCAATAGATGAGCGATCGTCTCTGACTTTACATCTACAAGGTGGACCAACTAGGTAGGAGTGTTTAATAAAGTGGACAGTGAGTGGACACAGTATTTGAAAACTCCAGCAGCGCTGCTGTGTCTGATTCACTCATACCAGCACAACACACACTAACACACCACCACCATGTCAGTGTCACTGTAGTGCTGAGAATGATCCACCACCTAAATAATACCTGCTCTGTGGTGGTCCTGTGGGGGTCCTGACCATTAAAGAACAGCATGAAAGGGGGGTAACAAAGCATGCAGAGAAACAGATGGACTACAGTCAGTAATTGTATAGCTACAAAGTGCTTCTATATGGTAAGTGGAGCTGATAAAATGTAGTGAGTGTAGAAACAAGAAGGTGGTTTTAATGTTATGGCTGATCAGTGTATTTGTCGTGTGTGTGTTAAATTACCTCTGGTGGACAGTACCAATAAGCTCCCTCTGGGCTGTGTAGGCCCTCATTTCCATTAGGCAGCAGCCCAGACAGCACATATCTGCTCTAAGGGGTCTTTCAAACTGAAAAACCTGCTGGCGGTCCTGGTTAAAACCCTGCAGAGAGCAGGATCGAGCCGGGCCACAGCACTGCATACATACACACGAGCTCTCTGTGATGGACAAAAACAAAAGCACCACAACAATATTTTTTTAAGTGAGAGTGATGACAAATGTTACACTAATTGTAAGTAAATCATGTAAGGAAATAGGGCATAATGGAGATATATTCCTTAAAGGCATGGATTGCTGTATTATGCCCACCTGTCATGCCATTAAGCTCAGCATGTGGCATGGAGGCCTCATTAAGAGTTGTTAAAGCCACCACAACTGTCTTTTCTCATTCCTTTTGACAACTGCACACTGTACCAGGTTGCTATTTTTGTTTATGCCTTATATGGGCATCTTCTTTATGAGAAACCTAGCTGGTGTTGCGCCATTTCTCATTTACATTTTACATTTCACATTAAATCCACCTCCTTGTTTTTACACTCACTGTCCATTTATCAGCTCCACTTACCATATAGAAGCGCTTTGTAGTTCTACAATTACTGAATGTAGTCCATCTATTTTTCTACATGCCTGCTTTTACCCTGTTCTTCGATGGTCAGGACCCCCACAGGACCACCACAGAGTAGGTATTATTTAGGTGGATCATTCTCCACACTGCAGTGACACTGACATGGTGGTGGTGTGTTAGTGTGTGTTGTGCTGGTATGAGTGGATCAGACACAGCAGCACTGCTGGAGTTTTTAAATACCGTGTCCACTCACTGTCCACTCTATTAGACACTTCTACCTAGTTGGTCCACCTTGTAGATGTAAAGTCAGAGACGATCGCTCATCTGTTGCTGCTGTTTGAGTTGGTCATCTTCTAGACCTTCATCAGTGGTCACAGGACGCTGCCCACAGGGCGCTGTCGGCTGGATATTTTTGGATGGTGGACTATTCTCAGTCCAGCAGTGACAGTAAGGTGTTTAAAAACTCCATCAGAGCTGTTGTGCCTTATCCACTCATACCAGCACAACACACACTAACACACCACCACCATGTCAGTGTCACTGCAGTGCTGAGAATCATTCACCACCTAAATAATACCTGCACTGTGGTGGTCCTGTGGGGGTCCTGACCATTGAAGAACAGCATGAAAGGGGGCTAACAAAGCATGCAGAGAAACAGATGGACTACAGTCAGTAATTGTAGAACTGCGTTTCTTACAGTTAATTTGACTTTTATTTCATTGCAGACAGATAAAACCCAAGATGTAATGGTTTGTCTGGTCAACTTACATACATACATTCTTGCATTTCAGACTTTCTGTAATATAACTATTTAAATTAGAAATGCACCAGGTATTTAATTGGTTTGTCTTACACTTACCTTCAACAACCACAAACAGCTGCTGCTTGGTCTCTGATGCAATGCTATATGTTTTTCGGGATATGCACTGAGGACCTAAAACACAAGTGAAAATTTTTTCAACATTTCAACTCAATAGTTATTCATGGTTTTATGATTCAAAATATTCAAATTTATTGCTTCATAATAAATTAATATGCATTGATGAGCCAAAGTATTATAACCACCCCCAAAATACACACAGCAGAGTCTATTGCATGATAATTAAGAATAAGAATGTCTTTATTTGTCATATATACAGTGTATCACAAAAGTGAGTACACCCCTCACATTTTTGCAAATATTTTATTATATCTTTTCATGGGACAACACTATAGACATGAAACTTGGATATAACTTAGAGTAGTCAGTGTACAACTTGTATAGCAGTGTAGATTTACTGTCTTCTGAAAATAACTCAACACACAGCCATTAATGTCTAAATGGCTGGCAACATAAGTGAGTACACCCCACAGTGAACATGTCCAAATTGTGCCCAAAGTGTCAATATTTTGTGTGACCACCATTATTATCCAGCACTGCCTTAACCCTCCTGGGCATGGAATTCACCAGAGCTGCACAGGTTGCTACTGGAATCCTCTTCCACTCCTCCATGATGACATCACGGAGCTGGTGGATGTTAGACACCTTGAACTCCTCCACCTTCCACTTGAGGATGCGCCACAGGTGCTTAATTGGGTTTAGTCCATCACCTTTACCTTCAGCTTCCTCAGCAAGGCAGTTGTCATCTTGGAGGTTGTGTTTGGGGTCGTTATCCTGTTGGAAAACTGCCATGAGGCCCAGTTTTCGAAGGGAGGGGATCATGCTCTGTTTCAGAATGTCACAGTACATGTTGGAATTCATGTTTCCCTCAATGAACTGCAGCTCCCCAGTGCCAGCAACACTCATGCAGCCCAAGACCATGATGCTACCACCACCATGCTTGACTGTAGGCAAGATACAGTTGTCTTGGTACTTCTCACCAGGGCGCCGCCACACATGCTGGACACCATCTGAGCCAAACAAGTTTATCTTGGTCTTGTCAGACCACAGGGCATTCCAGTAATCCATGTTCTTGGACTGCTTGTCTTCAGCAAACTGTTTGCTGGCTTTCTTGTGCGTCAGCTTCCTTCTGGGATGACGACCATGCAGACCGAGTTGATGCAGTGTGCGGCGTATGGTCTGAGCACTGACAGGCTGACCTCCCACATCTTCAACCTCTGCAGCAATGCTGGCAGCACTCGTGTGTCTATTTTTTAAAGCCAACCTCTGGATATGACGCCGAACACGTGGACTCAACTTCTTTGGTCGACTCTGGCGAAGCCTGTTCCGAGTGGAACCTGTCCTGGAAAACCGCTGTATGACCTTGGCCACCATGCTGTAGCTCAGTTTCAGGGTGTTAGCAATCTTCTTATAGCCCAGGCCATCTTTGTGGAGAGCAACAATTCTATTTCTCACATCCTCAGAGAGTTCTTTGCCATGAGGTGCCATGTTGAATATCCAGTGGCCAGTATGAGAGAATTGTACCCAAAACACCAAATTTAACAGCCCTGCTCCCCATTTACACCTGGGACCTTGACACATGACACCAGGGAGGGACAACGACACATTTGGGCACAATTTGGACATGTTCACTGTGGGGTGTACTCACTTATGTTGCCAGCTATTTAGACATTAATGGCTGTGTGTTGAGTTATTTTCAGAAGACAGTAAATCTACACTGCTATACAAGCTGTACACTGACTACTCTAAGTTATATCCAAGTTTCATGTCTATAGTGTTGTCCCATGAAAAGATATAATGAAATATTTGCAGAAATGTGAGAGGTGTACTCACTTTTGTGATACACTGTACATATACACCGACCAGGCATAACCACTTATTATGACCACTGACAGGTGAAGTAAATAACACTGATTATCTCTTTATCACGGCACCTGTTAGTGGGTGGGATATATTAGGCAGCAAGTGAACATTTTATCCTCAAAGCTTGACAAGAGCCAAATTGTGATGGCTAGACGACTGGGTCAGAGCATCTCAAAACCTGCAGCTCTTGTGGGGTGTTCCCGGTCTGCAGTGGTCATTATCAAAAGTGGTCCAAGGAAGGAACAGTGGTAAACCCGTTGGCCAAGGCTCATTGATGCACGTGGGGAGCGAAGGCTGGCCCGTGTGGTCCGATCCAACAGACGAGCTACTGTAGCTCAAATTGCTGAAGAAGTTAATGCTGGTTCTGATAGAAAGGTGTCAGAATACACAGTGCATCACAGTTTGTTGCATATGGGGCTGCATAGTTGCAGATCAGTCAGGGTGCCTATGCTGACCCCTGTCCACCGCCGAAAGTGCCAATAATAGGCACGTGAGCATCAAAACTGGACCACGGAGCAATGGAAGACGGTGGCTGCTTTGGCAGTAAAAAGTGGACCAACACAATATTTGGAAGGTGGTCATGATGTTATGCCTGATCTATCTAATCTATCTAATCTATCTAATCTATCTATCTACTATCTATCTATCTATCTATCTATCTATCTATCTATCTATCTATCTATCTATCTATCTATCTATCTATCTATCTATCTATCTATCTATCTATCTATCTATCTATCTATCTATCTAATCTAATCTATCTAGTCAGTTTTACAGTCATTTCTCTTACCTTGGAGCTCAGGTATGGATGTGATTTGTAGTTGGCTAACTGTTTGCAGAAGGGCCAGACCTACTGGTAATGTCTCACTGATCCGTTGTTCTTCTTTACCCCCATTTTCTTTCTCCATGATGGCAGCCTGAGAGGTGGGTGAACAATCTCCAGGTAGGAGACATTTCCTTTGGACAGGAGTGGCAACAAGATCCTGAGGGTCTGTGGAAGATCTGCATGTTCTATGAAATGCTCTGAAGAGCATCTCAATATGCTTTTCTCTCTCTAGACCAAAAGGAATAGGCTGGTCTTTCACAGTGGACATGATCTGAAAAGGATTGGGGCAGGGATCCTAATTCATATCATCATCATATTCAAACATGTATGTTAAATATCTTATTCTAAACAATTCACACATTAATAGAGATAACTGTTTCCTCTTTGCTGCAATGACAGCCTCCATTTGTTTCACTGTTATTGAGTGATTAGACTTGACCTGTAGTTGATGCAAAAACTGGCAGAAAGTTGGAAGAACAAAGGTCTCAAGCATACTACTGCTTTACAAAAAGTGGCCCCAAATCATTATTCATTGTCCACTATGCCTTTGTCTGAGTAGCATTCTCCTGGTAACCACCAACACCAGATCCAATTGGCAAATCAGAAAAAGTTGGAAAATGGAAATAAGTTGGAAAATGCAAATAAAATTGAAATGCAGTGTTCCTTAAATTTACTTTGACTTTTATTAGATTGCAGACAGTTTGAACTTGAGATATTTTATGTTTTATCTGCTCAACTTCATTTTATTTGTTAATAAACCTTCATTCCTGCATTTCAGGCCTGCAACACATTCCACAAAAAAGTTTGGATGTGAGCAATTTAGGGCTAGTAATGAGGTGAAAAAACTAAATATTGATGTGATTCCAAACAGGTGATGTCAACAGGTGATTGTAATCATGGTTTAGTATAAAAGCAGCATCCAGGAAAGGCTGAGTCTTTGACGAGCAAAGATGATCAGAGGATCTCCAGTTTGTCAACAAATACATGAGAAAATGATTGAAATGTTTAAAAACAATGAACCTTTGTACACTTGTGTTTAAAAAGAAAATAAAAGAAAATAAAAGAAACAACCTAGACTAATAGTACTAGCAAATAACAAGGATAGTTAATCATATCAGAATACAAATACAGCAAAAACAAAAGTCTTACCGCTATCGCTTCTTCTGTTCTGTTAAAAAATAACTCTCAGATTAGTCAGTCAATCAGTTCGTTTCTTTGGAAGACATTGAGCCTCAAAAGTGAATCTTAATCTGTTTTTGTTGCTGATGGGGTTTCCAGGCACCCCTTAAACACTATGCTTGTGTGTGTAGTAGAGAAAGAAAGAAAGTGTATGTGTGTGTGCGTGTGTGTTTTCTACTTTGACAGTGTGATATATCCCCACCTACTCTTCTCCTTCCTTTCAGAATTTGGTCTTTGTGGAACACCACTCAACCATGAAATTCAGATCCTTCTTAAAAAAGCACCACAGACACCCAACTCATGTTGCACACAACTGTGAGATAAATGCCTAAATATCAATATATTAGTATATATACATATAAAGTACACAATTTAAATAGCTATTTAATCATAAACTAGTTAACAATCTTGATGTTTAAAATGTAAACAGCTTGGAACTTATTCCCCCAAACAATTCAATTATCAATTATCAAGTACCACAAATGACAAAAAGGACTTTTGGAATTTTGGTATGCTTTGGTTTTCTATGGTAAAATGGTAAAGTAAAATATTGTGTTATAAACAAACCTAAGTGAACTTTGTGAGATGAAAACAAGGACGAGGCTTGTTCAGCCTTTTTTGGAGGAATGACCTTAAATAATAAAATTTACTGTATATATAAAAGCACATATTACTTTAAAATATCCTCCTGAGACCCAGAAGAAAAAAGGTTTTGATGTTTAGGAATTTTTTTTGATAATTTAAGTATTGTGGTTAAAGAAAACATGTATTTTTCAACAATGTTATTTATTAGTTTTTTTTTTATCATTTGTTCTTTGTAGTGGACACTGGATCTTGTTTGATCAAAAAATGTAATGGTGTAATTAGGGCTGTCACCGATCCAATACTCTGTATCGGTATCGATCAGATATTGGCCCAAATCACTGGATCGGATATCGGAAGGAAAAAAAACGTGTAATCTGATCCAATACTGTTGCTCAATCTAAATAACACTTAAAGTAAATGAGGCCATTTAGAAATTAAAACACACTGATCAACATTTGGCATTTAAAAAAATCATGTACTACTGCCACAACTAAAAACACTGTTTTACTGCATGTTTTACTTCCAGTGTCTACAATTGGAAGACGTGGATGTCAATTAAACGCGATGGACCAATTAGAATGTAATAATATTGTATTTCTTGTATAGATTTTAATTAAAATTTCATTTCACCTACATTAAAACAGTTTGATAAAGGAAACACATCTGAACACTGAAACATTGAAAATTTGTATAGATTTTTTCTTTAAACTGCATTCAGAAAAATATGTTACAATTAATACATTTGACAAATGTTTTCCCTTTGCATCCTGCTCTCCTGCATGGTGATGCATGTACTGCATCTAGCATTTTAGGCACCCCATATACGTTGACCTTGTCATTGGACTATGGTTCAACAGACCTCCTCTTCTTCCAGCTCTACAGTCTGGCCCTCCTTTTCCTCCATCTCCATCTCCTCAGCTCTAAATCTGACTCTCCTGCATACATTCTTAATAAAATCTTGCTTGCTTGTATAGAAATAGGCTAAGAACAGGGGGTAGTAAGTTCTGCTGTCCACTACAAAAACATTGAATAAATGTTGTGTTTTGAAAAGGTTAAAACATCACTGAAATCCTTCTTAATTGAAGTTAAGACTCTCGTATTGATGAAACAATTTGATTATTAGCAAATTGAATTGCCGGGTCTTTACATCCATTGCAATTATTAATGTTTTGTAAAAGGGTTAGTTTGTGTAAAACCCAGATACAACCTTAATTCTTGGAATGAGTTGGAACTTTGATTGATCCTTTCATCTAATTTCTGACCTCAAAAATGGTGTTCAAATATTCTCACACATGCTATAAGTCTTGTGAAAAGCCTTCCTATTGTTTTGGATTGTGAGTTTCAACAAGCTCCAAATACTTTTGACCATATAGTACATAAAGAATTCTTTCCAGAATGTTAATGCCTTTGATATCACCAGCTCCAAAACCCCAGAGGAAGAGTAGTCATCAAGCTATACCTGAGCAAACCCCCAACCCTCAACCTGTATTAAAGTTAAATTAAATGTTGGGGCACTGCTTAACATTCACTTATTGACATGAATGTTGTTTTTAATTGTATTTAAGTTCAATCTGAATCAAATGCTGTTACATAATGTTATTTCCACCCAAAAAAGATTGGGGGTGCTTGCTGAGTCTGGATCCTCTTATGGTTTCTTCCTGTATTTTTGAGGGAGTTCTTCCTTGCCACTGTCGCCCTTGGCTTGCTCAACAGGGGTTTTGGTCTGTCGGTCCTGGATTCTGTAAAGCAACGTATATTATAAAAAGCGCTAAACAAATACACTTGACTTGACTTATCATACCCTTTAATTTCTTTGTGTTTTGGGTGCATTTACACCTTATATGAACAATATTAGTCTGGATATAATTATACTTTTTTTAGGTGGAAATGGGAAGGAGGGGGTGGTCAGTTGTTTCACAGTAAAGCTATGTATTTGGACAAGAGTACAATACAACACACCCCAAACAAAACACTAATCCATCATGAGGCCCCGGCCTTCTCCCACAGTCCGTCACAGCCAATCATGTCTGTATGTAGATGCTCAACCCTGGCTGGATGGATTCCAGAGGTACTGCAATTTACCCCGTCACAGAGGTAACCACTGTCACAGTGACTATTTATTATTTATTATTAGTATAAAATTATTAGTTTATTATTAGTATAAAAAATCACATAGAAAAACAAATCCAAAACACACAAAGCACAAGGCTTTATTCATATCACAAAAAAACAATAACAATAAATGAGAGACTATAAAAAATACATACACATACTTTACAATTTATGACACCTTTCGAATTTTTTGATGAAATTCGTTCAAAACTTTATTAACTTGATTGGCCTTAACTTGACTTGTTAGGACTTGTTTAGCAGATAAAGCAGACAGCTCCAGACCATAATAAATAATATGACTTTTTAAACCCTGTGCTAAAACTCAACAACCATGGGATTTTAAGCATCATCCTAAAATTTGACAATGAAATGAAGCTAATTATAGCTAACAATGCTAGTAAATATTAGACAAAATAACTGTCTAAAATGTAATTCTGGGATGAATCTGGAGGACTGTTCAATTGTTGACTCACTGATCACTTTGTTAGGTACACTTATCAGGTGTGTACATTTAGACCAGTGGCTTTCAACCTGTCCAGGGGGGCGTGGCATTATGATCTTTTTAAATACGATACTAAAATTAAAGCAATTTATTTTTCACTCACATGATTGATTAGTCTTGCTGACCACATGCACATTTATCCAGTTTAGTCTGAACAAAGGACAGCTGGCTAGCAAAACTTAAAAATAGGGCTAACAGTGAAAATAAATTGGTAACTCCTGTTATAGGACGTGTGTGTGTCTTTAAGAGAGGTGTATAGGGAGATGCGCTGTTCACAATATCGCTGTAAGTGATTCAGGAGTCGATTAGTATAAAGTGAAGCGTAAGTCAGCTCTCCATTTTTACTGTTATTAATGAAGTTTGAGGTCGGCACACAGAATGTCCACACGGCATGTTCAAAAAATGTGAAAACCCCTGATTTAGACTACAGAACACAAACTTCGTGAAAATACATTTACTGACTGTAGCCCATGTTTTGCTCTGTACACTCAACTGACTGGATGATGTGTGGGTGATGGACCATTCCCAGCATTGCATGACACTATCATGGTAATAACACAGTGGTGTTGTTTAGGTATCAGTGATGTGGGGATTTTAAATGCCGTTTAATCTTACTGATGTTGTAGGTGTACAGTAAGATACTATCGTAGAGCTGTTTCCATTTTTCATTCGTGTTGATCTTTTACTAGTCTTTTATTAGTAGACACCTTCCAAGCATTAACACTGAGGTGTTTAAACCTTTCAGTAACACTGCTCTACCTGCGGCACCCACAATACAAAAACCACTACCATGCTTCCATTTGAGGAAGTCTTGCAGCCCTTGGTACATAAAACCTACACAAGTAAATAAAAGAATAGATTTTACAAATTATTGGGTGATCGCAGGTGATCTGGGGTCATTTATTACCAGGCCGCACAAAAAGTATAAATAATTTGATATCGCTGTAAGAGCAATTCAATGTCCAATACTCTTTGGGTGTTATTGTCCCCAATCACCACTAGGTGGTTTCCTTGCCACTGTTGCCCTCGGCTTGCTCAATAGGGGTTTTTGGTCTGTTGGTCCTGGATTCTGTAAAGTTGCTTTGAAACAATGTCCATTGTAAAAAGTGCTATATAAATAAATTTGACTTCACTTGACAACAGGCCAATTGTTGTTCATGTGGCCGCTCAGCCCAGAGCTGAGATTTGACACGACGTATTCGAGATCCCAGCTCCGGTGTGCTAGTGTGTGTTTCATCGCTGCGCCACCTGAGCGGTTCGTTATTGTTGTTTTTTATACAACCCTATCTACATTAGGATACATAAATACTAGAAAACATTTTGTACTTACCAAAGATTTTACAAAGTTTCCAGCGATACTGTACAAAAACATTTAGCATGAACATGTAGGGTAAGCTGTTCAGTCTCTGTACAATATTTTTTAAGCTTCAAAAATATAATACAAAATTAATCAGTACATTAAAAAAACAATAGCTTAAAATTCTAACATTAAACTAAGTTGTTTTTGGTTTTACATTTCACCACAAGCTAGTCAGAGTTAGCCTGTGACATTTGCGCTGGGCATTTCAGGCAGGTATTTCTTAGGGTCTCCTGGAAACGGAACAGATGGAGCCTGGTTAAAATGTCCCATGAGGAAAATGCCGATGGTGCCCAGGATAAACAGTAAGGCCATGGTAATAAAGCAGAGTCTGTCAATCACTCGGGCAACCAGGAACCACTCTTCATTCTCCTGCAGAGAGAGTAAAGCCACATAATCCCGGGTGCAAATATTTACAAAATCCTTTTCCAATCCTGAACATGGATAGTAATTACAAGTTAAACATAACACAGCTGGGACCAGAAGACAAAAAATCTCTAAACAAACTACCCTAAACTGAAAAGCTATACATATATAAAGTTTCATATATAACATACTGTATATGCTCATATTTATGAGTCCATTTTATCAGCTCCACTTACCATATAGAAGCACTGTAGTCCATCTGTTTCTCTATATACTTTGTTACTGTTCTTTAATGGTCAGGACCCCAGCAGGACCACTACAGAGCAGGTATTATTTAGGTGGTGGATCATTCTCAGCACTGCAGTGACACTGACATGGTGGTGGTGTGTTAGTGTGTGTTGTGCTGGTATGAGTGGATCACAGTGGACACAGCAATGCTGATGGAATTTTTAAACATCTCACTGTCACTGCTGGACTGAGAATAGTCCACCAACCAAAAATATATCCAGCCAACGGCGCCCAGTGGGCAGCATCCTGTGACCACTAATGAAGATCTCATACAGCAGCAATAGATGAGCGATCGTCTCTGACTTTACATCTACAAGGTGGACCAACTAGGTTGGAGTGTCTAATAAAGGGGACAGTGAGTGGACACGGTATTTAAAAACTCCAGCAGCGCTGCTGTGTCTGATCCACTCATACCAGCACAACACACCACCACCATGTCATTGTAACTGCAGAGCTGAGAATGATCCACCACCTAAATAATACCTGCTCTGTGGTGGTCCTGTGGGGGTGCTGATCATTGAAGAACAGAATAAGCAAAGAACACAGATGGACTACAGTCAGTAATTGTAGAACTACAAAGTGCACCTATATGGTAGGTGTAGAAACAAGGAGGTGGTTTTAATGCTGCGGCTGATCGGTGTATATGTAAGCTGGGATATATATATATATATATATTAGGGCTGTCAAACGATTAAAATTTTTAATCGCGATTAATCTCAGAATTTCCTATAGTTAATCGCTTTTTTTTTTTAAAGAAGAAAACAAGGATTTTTAAGTGAAATTTTACCATTAAAATGGTGAACACATTTTATGCTAAATGTACTTATGTTAAAAACTGCTGGGACAAGAGAAAACTGTAAGGGAGTTTTATTCACTCACATACTAGGCAGTAATACAGGGGTGGGCAATTGAATTTTCCAAAGGGGCCACATAAGAAACTGGGACTGTTGTGGAGGGCCGGACCAATAAGGTGAACTTAATTCTGCTCAATATTAATTTTATCTCTTTATTTACATTTACATTTTCAGCATTTAGCAGACGGCTTTATCCACAGCAATTTACATTACAGTTACAGTTTACAGTCTGAGCAATTGAGGGTTAAGGGACTTGCTTAAGGGCCCAACAGCAGCAACCTGGCAGTGGCGGGGCTTGAACCAGCGACCTTCTGGTTACTAGTCCAGTACCTTAATCACTAGGCTACAACTGCCCACTCTTTATGAAAAGCAGTAAATTGTACAGTTCTAATAAGCTGTTAATGTTTAGATGTTACAATTAGAAAATTAGAAGTAGGCAGAGTAAAAACATCAACATTATTTCACTATTTAAACAAACAAATGCAAAAAAACTAAAATGTGAACAAAATGTGCAGGTTTTTAAACTTTACACTATTTTGTTTTGAGTCTAATTACCTCATTTGTTTTTCAGTCCTTTGTTATTGTTGGATATTCTTATTAAAATCACAAAGCTGGTCCTGACTGCTTCAGATCTGGATGTGTTAAATCTTATAAAAAGTATTTGTTGCTTGTGCAGTTTAGTTAGTGAAGCTTCAGGTGTGACGCTCTGCATCGTTCATGTTCTTGTATTTCTCTGTTTAGTACCATAACAGCGATTTAAACCCTAAATTGTGATCGTTAAACAGCTTTACACCTGACTTCAGTACATAAATACTTCAGAAGTTCACGTCTTGTTAAAAACTCGACCGTCAATCACACTCAGTTGTGTTTGCATTACAGTGAAGCTGATACACTCACACACACGTCAATCCAAACTTGCGGATATTTAAAGACACAGCGCTCCCGTCAAAACAGTCACGTTATATTGCATGTGTGATGTACATTTATTCACATCAAATTTTTAATTGCCACGAATCTCATGCGGGCCGGTTGGGGATGTCTCGCGAAGCCGGATGTGGCCCGCGGGCCGTACAATGCCCAGGTCTGCTCAACATGAACTACGGATGACTCGCAGGGTCAAATAGAACTTGCGTTAATGGCACTATTTTTTTTAATCGCGTTAAATTGAGATTGCGTTAATGCGTTATTATCGCGTTAACTTCGACAGCCCTAATTAATATACATCCATTCCTGCATTTCAGGCCTGCAACACATTCCAAAAAAGTTGGGACGAGGGCATTTTAGGGCTAGTAATGAGATGAAAAAACTAAATAATTATATGATTCCAAACAGGTAATGTTAACACAAAAGGGTACGGGTACTGGACTGTCCTGACCTGTCCCCAATATAGAACGTGTGGAAAATTTTTAAACAAAAAATGTGACAATGTTGACCCCGTACTGTTACACAAAATAAAGCTCGAAACACTAAGTCACTTGGTCTCTTCAGTGCCAAAACGTCTTTTAAGTGCGGTGAAAAAGAATGACAACATTACAAAATGGTAAATGCTTTACTGTCCCAACTTTTTCTGGAATGTGTTGCAGGGCTGAAATGCAGGAATAGATGTTTAATAATAAATGATTTTTTTTTTTTACCAAGCTAATCAATAACTGCTTTATGCTGGAAATTAGGCATTTTGCCCAAACCCTGTCTGCACTCACCCTTTGGAAGTCATTCTGCTGTCTGGTGCTCTCAGCGATGTGTTTACAGGATGCTACACACTGCTGCAGCTCAGGTGAAGCTTTGGCCAGACTGGAACTCAGATCCTGCTGTGTGTCTGCTTCTAGACTGTTCTCTATAAGTCAGTGGTCACAGATCACAGACAAAGGCTTCAGGTTTAATAAAAAAACACTAATACAAAAAATTATGCAGTCAAACATTATGTTTATTGGAAGTTGTTATACACTTGAACATTTATGGATATATATGGCATGTCAGGTATGGGATTTCAGTTTGAATGGCATGAGGCTGTGTTAGCGTAGTTAGCGAAAGCTGATGGAATTAAGTAGTGGTTTAAGTAGCTCGTTCGAATAACCTGCCTTATAAGTCAATGACTTATTAGAATCCTCTCTACTTAGGTTGCTGCCTATGTAGGCAGTAAGACAGCAAGGCAGCTCACTAGGTTTTTAAACACACCCATACTTTTGGATTTGGCATTTTTCCCTCTACAGTGCATAATATCATTACATTTTTCAAGAAATCGGTAGGAATTTTAGTGCATAAAGGCCAAGGGCGCACACTTAAGCTAAACGCCCATGATCTTTGATCCCTGAGACGGCACTGCATCAAAAACCGCCACCTCAACAATAGCTGATATAACCACATGGGTGAGGGATTACTTTGGCAAACCTTTGTCAAGCACTACAATACAGAGTTACATGCACAAATGCCACTTAAAACTTTACTGTGCAAAAAAGAAGCCCTATGTAAACCATGTCCAGAAGCGGCGTTGACTTCTCTGGGCTCGGAGGCATCCAGGATGGACCATCACACAGTGGAAATGTGTATTGTGGTCAGATAAATCAGCATTCCAGGTCTTTTTGGAAAAAAATTTACGCTGTGTGCTCGGGACCAAACAAAAAAAGAACCATCCAGACTGTTATCAGCAACAAGTCCAAAAGCCAGGGTCTGTCATGGTATGGGGTGTGTCAGTGCCCTTGGCAAAGGTCATTTACACTTCTGTGATGCAGCATTAATGCAGTAAAGTACATTGAGAGCAACATGTGCTGCCTTCAAGACGTCATCTTTTCCAGGGACGTCCATACATTTTTCAACAAGACAAAGCAAAACCACATGCTGCACACATTACAAAGGCATGGCTGCAGAAGAAGAGGGTATGGGTACTGGACTGGCCTGCCTGCAGTCCTGACCTGTTCCCAATAGAGAATGTGTGGAGAATTTTGAAACGAAAAATGTGACAACAACGACCCCGTACTGTTACACATCTTAAGACGTGTTTGCAGGAAGAATGAGTCAAAATAAAACCTGAAACACTAAATCACTTGGTATCCTCGGTGTCCCAACTTTTTCTGATTTGGGGTTGTGCTATGTGTCCCAATCACTCAACCACAGAAAAATAACATTTGCAGAAATCATTAAAATCCCAAGACCGCCATGACGTACAAGGACCTAAAAGTGTATATAAACTTCAAACTTCTACTGTATACTGTATGTGTTTGAGACTCACGAATCTTTTCCAGTGCTCGCCTCATGAGTCCATCTCTTTCTTTCAGCTGGCTGAACATCAGCTCTGAGCGAGCAGTCTTAAGCACGTACTCATCCGCCTTCGCAATTAGTCCCAGCGAGCTGTGTCTCCTAAGTGGAACGGTGGATCCATTCAAGGAGTCGCTCGCACTTAATCCATTCTGTGAGGTCCAGCGCTGCATCCTCATCCTCAGCACTCGAGGAATAATGTTTAACAGCACCTGAGATATGATATGCAGTGAGAACTGGTGAACGTGCTTTTATTTAGGATTTTTCTCAAACATAACAGTGTTTTATTACAATTTGAGTATGAAATTCTGAAAATCATGTCCATATTTCAAAGACTCAACTTTTAACTCATATTGTTATGCTGATTATATGATTTTGAATACAAAATACTAAAAAACACCTTTTTACCAGTGGTCTTAGACTGGTCTATATAAGACTGGACAATAGTCCACAGCAGAGTTCTGACCCTTGTGTGTGTGGCCAATTGAACAATTGGCCATGAGGTTGTATTTAACCTAATTTCGAATCTCAGTTGTTGTTCATACAGGGTGGAAAGCCGGACCAGGGACTCCTCATAACTTAGGCAATTGTGACCTCTTCTGGCTGATTGATGGCGCCTGCACAGAGTCTAGGAATAATGCATTGATCAGGGTGTGTGTCTCCGTACACAAAGCTGATCCACATATGAACTATGCACATATTAAAAACATGCAGTCAGATTAAATGGAGACACTGAATTGCCCTATAGGTAAATGGGTGTTTGTACGTGTGTGTGTCTGCCCCCCCCCCCACCCCCCACTGTACTACATTTCACTACTGTACAGAACATGTGATCTGAAATGTACTGGATTTATTAGTCATCATTCATTTCTTTTATCTAATTCGGGGTCATATAGGGTCTGAAACTACCTTCAAACCATTTCCAAAAAATTACCTTTCTGACTTTATTACTCATGGGATGTGTATTGGGAGTTCGCCGAGAGACATTCAAAACCACCACACAGTTCATCACCGTGATCGCAGTCACAGACATCATGAACATCAGATACCTGCAAAACACAAAGAACAATAACCTCAAGATTGGGAACACCCAACACAGACAGTCCAGGATGCTTAATCCTTTCTTGGGCATTCTATAGGCTTTAAATCAGGGGACTGAGATAGCCTTGGCATGGCCATTTTTATGTTGCTCTGGATCATTCATATTTCATTGAATCCATAATGCCATGTACCCTAACAAGGTTACCAGGGCCTTTGGAGAAAAAAAAGCCCCATTTAAACTTAATAATGGAAACCTTGGTGTCCAGATGACAGAAAAACAGAAATAATCTGTTGGCTTTGCATGTTCTCTCTGGACCTCAGACTGGGGTGAAGGTTCATCTTCCAACAGGACAACGACCCAAAGCACACAGCCAAGATAACAAAGGAGTGGCTTCGGGACAACTCTGTGAATGTTCTTGAGTGGCCCAGCCAGAGCCCAGACTTTAACCTGATTAAACATCTCTGGAGAGATGTGAAAATGGCTGTGCACCAACACTCCCTATCCAATCTGACGGAGCTTGAGAGGTTCTGCAAAGAAGAATGGGAGGAACTGCCCAGAAATAGGTGTGCCAAGCTTGTAGCTTTATACTCAAAAAGACTTGAGGCTGTACTTGCTGCCAAAAGTGCTTCAACAAAGTATCGAGCAAAGGCTGTGAATACGTATGTACATGTATTTTTGTTGTGTTTTATTTTTAATAAATGTGCAAACATTTCAAACAAACTATTTTCACTTTGTCATCATGGGGTATTGTGTATGTGTGTGTGTGTGTGTGTGTGTGTGTGTATGTGGGTGTGTGTGTGTGTGTGTAGAATTTTGAAGGAAAAAATTAATTTAATCCATTTTGGAAAAAGATTGTAACATAACAAAATGGAAAAACTGTATGCACTGTATGAAGGCAAATACACTTTTTAAAAACTAACATCATGTTGTCTATATTTGCATATTGCATAAAAAAGACAGACCACAACACAAACACTCTTATTTACTACCAAAAAGATGACATTTAAATACCAGTACCAATTTTTTTATATTTAAAATCTACTTTTAATCTACTCACTTCCCAATAAGTGGCACAGCCTTAGATGTTTCAGGAACTTTCTTGGCAATGAGGAAGAGGAAGACTGTCTGGGCCAGCATGATGGCAATGGACATGGTACACTTCTGTCCTCCAGCTAATCAATACATACAAAATCATGATTCAATCAATACAATACAATGCAACTATACACAAACGGATCCTTTCCCAATAAATAATTCTGCCATTAATTTATTAATCTTAATAGTTAGAATTTCCTTCATGGCAGTGGTCCCAACCCACCTGGCTGCGGACCGGTACCGGTCCATGGGTCATTTATTGCCGGGCCGCACAGGAAGAATAAATAATTAGAGATCGCTACAAAAGCAATTACATTTCCAATACTCTTCGGGTGTTACTGTCCCCAATCACCACTAGGTGGGAGCAGCGTCTCATTGCAGCGAAAAAAGCTTAGGATTCACATTGATTTTCCATTATATAGTTATTCTATTTAAAATCCCCCTGCCTCCGCCGGTCCGTAAAATTATATCTTATATGAAACCGTTCCGTGGTGCAAAAAAGGTTGGGGACCGCTGCTTTGCGGGAAATGTGATTTGCAGTATATTATGCATCCACAAACCATCTAACAATGCTTTAACAACCATGTATAAGCTAATTACAAACAGTGGTTTGCTGAATAAAGAATGTACATTTTACACTGTGGGCTGGATTAATGGACCCATAAAAACATTCATGACTGGCAATTGCTTGACCCTCAGTGTTAGCCTCTTAAAGATAGCCCAGACGCAGCCCTAAATATCTCCTTTTTTATAGATACATGGAAGATGCATTATGTGTAAATATACCGATGTATTGGCAACCCTGGTAAGGTTGGGTAAAAAAGATCATGTTTTGCTGAATTAGCTTAATCTCAGACTGAAAAAATCCTTTACCTGAAAAACATTTTTTCTAGAAATACATTTAGGCTTATCCACAAATACTGTAATTGTTTTTAGCAAAACAGCAGTTAGTCTTTTATAATATCTTTAAAAGTTGGGAAATAAAGAGCCCATTGAGACCATTCCTTTTCAGAATAACTCCAGATAGTCCTGGAAGCTCAGTCCTCTCTTGGGCATTGCTCTGGATCATTCGTATTTCATGGAGTCAATAATGCCATGTACCCTAACAAGGTTTCCAGGGCCTTTGGAAAAAAAGGCCCACTTAATCATGAAAACTGCCCCCATACTTGGTTTTCAAATAACAGGAAATGACTGTATGACAATATGCTATTTTTTCTGTAACTTGCCAGCAGTTATCCTTAGAAATGGGCAAAACAAAGTTGGGTTCTGGTCCAGGCCAGTTTATCACAGTTCCAGTTTATTAAAACTTTGTAATTATTAATCTAACTGTAGATGTATGCATTTGCAGTAGCTATTTTTCTATAGTAGCTCTAAGAAAAATATAAAATTAAGGTTTCAATCATGTTTTATAAGTTGATTAATAAGGTAAGAGATTGCAGTACTGTAGATTATGTCGATATATTGATCGTACACACTGTCTGTCTGTCTGGTTTATGTTGGTGTTTGATGAACATTTCTGGATGTTTTGCACAATGTTGATGTTGTTAAGAATGTTGGTGCTTGTTGCAATGTACTGATGTTTTCTAATGTGTTCATATTTGTTGGTAAATGGTTGTATTTTTGCAAAGAACAATAAAGGATAGAAGGTCTTTATTGGAAAAATGTTGGTGTTTTTTGGTGTTTATGGCAATATATTGATCCTGTAAATTGTTTGTAGGAGCCTGTCTGCTTTGGAGCTCCTGGAATAGTCCTAACAACCCCCTTGCCCCCCCCCCCTACCAGTCAGAATAATTTCCACTGTATTATTCCTGGAAAATTAGAAAGTCTTAGAAGCTTAGGTGACATTATTTCTAATAATAATAAAGTGTGTCTCTACAGTATATAATATGTTTATATAACTTAACTACTATAACACAAATCATAATGACAGAATTCTAATTATAAACTACAAAAGAGAAAATAACTGCCCTTTGGGAATAACCTAAACTGTTATTTAAAGTTTAAAGCAAACATTAAGCCTCTCTGTGTTTACAGTACTCTACACCAACTGTTTTTCCAGTTGCTCCATGTAACCCAGCAGCTGATGCTGTCGTACCTTTAGCAGGCAGGAAATAGACGAGTAATCCAAGAGAGGAGAAAAGCACACATGGTACGATGATGTTGATGATGTAGAACAATGGCTTTCTTTGGATGACAAGAAAGAAGATGATCTCCTGGTAATCCAACTCATCTGGACTGTACCTCTCATTCACCACTTTCTTAGCTGGTCGGTGCTTAATAACCCATTCACCATTCTCTAGCCAATCAAAACACAAAATATGGTGGCATTTATTTTTATCATGTTTTTGTGCAACATTTCAAATTATATTTTAAATGAATAATGCACCCAGTTATCTTTTCTGTGTTCCATATTGTACACCCACCAGTCTGAAAGGGTGAAGGCTAATGTAATCGTAACATGTTAAACTGGCACTTATGCAAGGTCACTAAGAAGCTTAATGCCATCCTTGCCCGATGGAAAATCAGTTATGCACTCTAAAAAAATTGGGCTGAATTGCTGTGACACCTTTGGTAGATAAAAAAAAAGGCAGTGTAACTGCAACCCCAGTTTGCACATGCAACACCTCTGCTTTTCTCTTTAATTAATAGCTTCAGGTGGCATTTCTTGATGCAATGGGGGACTGAGTTAAATAACAATGATTTTCCGAAGTATTCCCACATTCATGTGGCTAAACTGATCAGAGCTGCATGCTGGTTTAAGGACTTGCACTACTTGGACTGAGATTTATTTTATACAATTATGCATGTAAATAGTGAAAGACGGTAAATACCCTCACCTGTTAACAAGTCAAATTTTGTTTGTACATTTACCTGTGAAGGCCTCAGGATCAATCTCTATCCATTCCACTATGTTGTTTTCCTCCTCTGTCAGTTTCAGCTCAATCTCATTAGCACTGTATGTCTGAGACCTGCAAACCAATCAGAGAAACAAACACTCATTTTTACTTGATTGTTTTAAGTGTTTGTTTTAAGGTTATAACTGCTGGAAAATATTGTTAAAAATGTGGAAATTTGGTTGGTTGTTTATTAATAGTATCAGAAAATTTTGATGTTTGTTGTCTGTGGTGCTTGTAGGAAAATGTTTGAATAATATTGGTGTTTAATGAATCATTGTTTGATATTATTTGTTACTAAATGCTGGTTATTGTTAACTAACAGTGCTGCCTATTGGAATTTTTATTATTGTTTTGCATTTTTCCCAATTTTCCTCCCAATCTAGTCATATCGTATCTCTACTGACATTGATCTCCACCCTGACCAAGGAGAGCCAAGACTAACACACGCACCCTCCGACACGTGTGCAGTAGCCGACTGCATCTTTTCACCTGCACGAGGTGAGTTCATATGCAGATCAGCTTTGTGTACGGAGAGACACACACTGATCACACACTGATCAATGCTGATTATTCCTTGTCTCTGTGCAGGTGCCATCAATCAGCCAGCAGAGGTCATAATTGCATCAGTAATGAGGTCCCGCCTGGCACTCGTTGTTCGTGTAGGCGCCCGAGTTCAAACAGACGAGTTTCCGATGAGAAATACCATGTTTTACCACTGCTCCACCTGAGCAGCTCTGCCTTATGGAATTTAATAAAAAATGTTTCTCAATGTTTGAACTCCTCAGTTCAAAACACGACCTTGCCACTGGTCGGCTGGGCGCCATCTAGCGGGCATAATTAGCAGTGCCTTCAGCAGACACGTTTCTGCTAGGGTGGGATGACCGGACTATGTGGGTGGGATCTTTAAACGCTGTGTAAGGACCCTGGTTAGCAGATACAGAGGCGCCTGTGCAGAATGCATGGGTGAAAAAGGGTTTCGCTAAGGGCTGCACGCGGAGGCGTGAGCAGCAGTATACCCACCTCGACTACAAACAAATGAAATTTGTTGTAATTGTTTATAATAGGGGCGGCACGGTGGCTCAGTGGGTAGCACTGTCGCCTCACAGCAAGAAGGTCCTGGGTTTGATCCCCAGGCGGGGCGGGCTGGGTCCTTTCTGCGGGAGTTTGCATGTTCTCCCCGTATCTGCGTGGGTTTCCTCCGGCAGCTCCGGTTTCCTCCCACAGTCCAAAAACATGCAGTCAGGTTAATTGGAGACACTGAATTGCCCTATAGGTGAATGGGTGTGTGTATGTGTGTGTGTGTCTGCCCTGCGATAGACTGGCGCTCCGTCCAGGGTGTTACTGTGTGCCTTGCGCCCATTGAAAAGTTGGGATAGGCTATGTTGGTTGGACATTGTTGGTATTTGTTTAGTTAAGAGCATGGTGATGTTTTTTGTAGAACATTGCTGTTGATAAGTAATTGCTAGTGCTGGTGTTTGTTGATAAATGTATGTTCTCCACTAACAAGGGTAACAATGATGTGTATTGATAGATGTTACCTGAATACCATGGTACAGTTCTGCCAGTCAAATGGGAAGTAGTTGACTTTGATTGCACAGGCACTTCGGTAGATAGCGGGTGGAAGCCAGTACACCATACCATATGGGTCTATTAGAGCATTGGTGTAGAGTGTAATCTCAAAATGCCCATCAACGCTACACACACACACACACAAAATAAGCATTATTATTATTATTACTACTACTACTACTGCTATATTGTTAATATTATTATTATATTGGACTTACTTATTCTCCAGTATGACATCAGGAAGCCATATGGCTTTGGATGGAATACGTGTTCTTGTAATGTTTGCAAAGGCCTCAAACCCTGGCCTGTCTGCCCACCGAAGTCTGTAGTCATACCACTGCTGCATAGTGTGACGATTATAGTCAAAACAAGAGGGGTAAACAGAAGGATTCATTATTGTGGAAACAGTCTGTTTAAATAAATACAATTAATTTATTATTTTAATTAATTCAATATAATACTGTAATTTATGCTGTGAGACCTTGGTAGCTTTATTGATTCCTCTTCTTATTCAGAATATTACGTATTTATTAATGACTATTCACCTAATTTCAGTATGTAGTATGCAAACAAATATATATATATATAAAGGGGGCTAACAAAGCATGCAGAGAAACAGATGGACTACAGTCAGTAATTGTAGATCTACAAAGTGCTTCCTTATGGTAAGTGGAGCTGATAAAATGGACAGTGAGTGTAGAAACAAGGAGGTGGTTTTAAAGATATGGCTGATCACTGTATATCACTGTATATACAGTATATACAACCCCAAATCAGAAAAAGTTGGGACGCCCGTGATCTTCCATCCCTCAGACGGCACTGCATCAAGAACCGCCACTCAACAATAGCTGATATAACCACATGGGTGAGGGATTACTTTGGTAAACCTTTGTCCAGCACTACAACACAGAGTTACATGCACAAATACCACTTAAAACTTTACTGTGCAAAAAAGAAGCCTTATGTTAACCATGTCCAGAAGCGGCACCGACTTCTCTGGGCTCGGAGGCATTTAGGATGGACCATCACACAGTAGAAACGTGTATTGTGGTAAGATGAATCAGCATTCCAGGTCTTCTTTTTTTTTAAAATGGACGCCGTGTGCTCCGGACCAAAGACGAAAAGGACCATCCAGACTGTTATCAGCAACAAGTCCAAAAGCCAGGATCTGTTATGGTATGGGGTGTGTCAGTGCCCCTGGTAAAAGTCATTATACTTCTCTAATGGCAGCATTAATGCAGAAAAGTACATTGAGATCTTAGAGCAACATGTGCTGCCTTCAAAACGTCATCTTTTCAAGGGACGTCCATGCATTTTTCAACAAGACGATGCAAAACCACATGCTGCACACGTTACAAAGGCATGACTGCAGAAAAAGAGGGTACGGGTACTGGACTGGCCTGCCTGCAGTCCTGACCTGTCCCCAATAGAGAATGTGTGGAGAATTTTGAAACGATTAATAATAAAAATAATAATAATAATACATTTTATTTGTTTGTTGGCGCCTTTCATGACACTCAAGGTCACCTTACATCAACTAAAACAAGAATTAAAACATACAATAAGTTATTACAACTACAACAAACAAATTATCACAACACACAAGCATAAAACAAAAGTACAAGATATGTTAAAGTGAACAAGCCAGTTAAAAAAAAGATTTTTAAGAGCCGTTTTAAATTCTGCGATAGATTGCAATGTTCGAATATGGGTAGGGAGTGTGTTCCAGAGTTTAGGTGCAACATAGGAGAAAGCCCTGGTACCCATTGTACTAAGGTTAATGGCTGGTTCTGCCAAAAAACCTGCTGAGGAAGATCGCAACGAGCGGGAAGGAGTGTAAAACTGTAGAAGGTCTGTGAGATATGCAGGGGATAAATCATGAAGTGCCTTGAATGTCAGTAATAAAATTTTAAAATTGATCCGTTGTGATACTGGGAGCCAATGCAGTTGGATCAGCAGTGGTGTGACACGTTCAGTGGACTTGGTGCATGTAATTATCCATGCTGCTGAGTTCTGGATATGTTGAAGTCTTTGAATAAGTTTTTTGGGAATGCCAGCCAGGATTGCATTGCAGTAGTCAATCCGTGATGTGACTATTGCATTGACTAAGACTTCCGTGGAGTGCTGTGATAAGACGGGCCTCAGTCTGGAGATATTTCGCAGGTGGAAAAAAGCAATCCGGGAGACATTATTTATGTGAGTTGAAAAAAGAAAGGGTACTATCCAAGATAACACCAAGGCTCTTAACATGGGTGGACACAGGTATGACATCCTCAGCAATGGAAAATGAACTAATATTATTTTTCGAAAGTGCGGCCTTAGATCCAATAAGAAGTATCTCGGTTTTACTACTATTTAGTTTTAAATAGTTGTTTGTCATCCATGTATGTACATCACGGAGACAAGCAGTAAGAGTAATCGGAGGAGTAGTAGAAGTTGGCTTAGTGGATACATAAAGCTGCGTGTCATCAGCATAGCAATGAAAATGAATGCCATAATGCCAAAAAATATTGCCAAGCGGAAGGAGATAAATGTTAAACAGGAGCGGTCCCAGCACTGAACCCTGTGGAACTCCATTACAGACGGTGAGACACTCTGACCTGTGATTCTGGATCTGTACAAACTGTGTTCTGTCAGCGAGGTAGGAGGCAAACCACTGATTCACAGTGCCACAGACCCCAATGCTAGCCAGGCGATCCATGAGGAGCTGATGGGATATGGTGTCAAAGGCAGCACCGAGGTCAAGGAGAATAAGAATAGAAAGTAAGCCAGAATCAGCTGCTCTAAGGAGGTCATTAGTTAACTTAACTAGTGCAGTTTCTGTGCTGTGTTTAGGGCGGAAACCAGATTGGAATCTTTCAAAAAGATTATTATTATGAAGGTGAAGCTGAAGTTGAGCTGCAACCACCTTCTCAAGGATTTTGGAAATGAATGGTAAATTTGAAATGGGCCAATAGTTATTTAAATCAGAAGGGTCTAAACCAGGTTTCTTCAGAGTTGGTCGGATTATGGCAACTTTCAGTGAAGGGGGAACTATACCAGTGGTCAAGGAAGAGTTAATAATTCTACATATGATGGAAATGATCGAAGGCAAACAAACTTTTAGTAGGGATGTAGGAATTGGGTCTAAAAAACAAGTAGACGTACTGGACTTGGAAACGAGTTCAAAAATATGACTTTCAGTTGGAAGACTAAAGTCACATAAAACAGAGGGTGAGAACAGATCTGTGATGCTTGCTGACAGTGAGTCAGACTGCACAGTTATTTCAGAGGACAGCTGCTCATGAATTGTGCAAATTTTGGAATTAAAAAACTTCAAAAAAGCTGAGCATTGTTCCTTAGTGCTGATACTGTTCATGTCGTGTGCAGGTGGCTGGAGTAGTCTTTTCACTGTTGAAAAGAGACACTTAGTATTCCCTTTACCTGCAGTGATGATATTTGCATAGTGAGAAGTTTTCACTGCTGAGAGGACATCTTTATAGTGCAGCATATGATCAAGGTACATTTGTTTATGCACAGTCAGTCCAGTCCTAGTGTAGAGCCGCTCCAAGCGCCAGCCAACCACCTTAAGTTCGCGTAATTCAGGTGTATACCAGGGGGCAGTATGGGCAAAAGAGAGTCCTCTGGATTAACATGTCTAATGTTTCGATATGACATCATACGATGCACCTTTGATTTACCAAGTTGTAAATTAGGATTAAATAACACAGCTTTATGATCTGAAATGGGTAACTCAGCTGAAGAAATATCATAAGGTATAATGCCAGAGCAGCAAACTAAATCAAGGATATGGCCCTTACTGTGTGTTACAAAATTCACACTTTGGGAAAGCTCAAAGCAGTCTAATACTGCTTTAAAATCTTTTTTCTAAAGCTGATTAGTTTAGCTTAATACTGCATACACATGTAATTCATATTGCTCCTCCACATTTGCATTGTGTTTTTATCCTTTTTTAACAAAAACCTGAACTGTTATTAAGACCATACTGTGTTCTAGCATGTGGGGGTGCTGACAAAGGGAAAAATGCAAGTCACAGTCCTGCTAGAGCATGAATCCAAGCTGGAAGCTGAATTATTTACATTCCAAAGCAACTGAACTCGACAGCTGTGAGTCAGCACTTCTTTAGCCATGGGGCCAGTTTAGAAACCCATTTATGTATGAATAACTGATCAAGGCTATGATTATTGGTCTGTTACAGATACTGTAAATATAAATATAAAAAACTAAACTAAGGGTGAAAACAAATTATTGCGTGCAAGAAACAGAAGAAGATTTAGCTGTAGCCTAGTAGTTAAGGTACTGTTAGTAATCCCCACCACTGCTAGGTTGCTGCTGTTAGGCCCTTGAGCAAGGCCCTTAACCCTCAATTGCTCAGACTGTATACTGTTCTGCTAAATGCCAAAAATGTAAATGTAGTTAGATTAAGCATCAGTGATTGATTAGGCTAATGGGTGGCAAAAGGTAAATTAATACACTATATTGCCAAAAGTGTTCACTTACCCATCCAAATCATTGAATTCAGGTGTTCCAATCACTTCCATGGCCACAAGTGTATAAAACCAAGCACCTAGGCATGCAGACTGCTTCTACAAAGAATGGGTCACTCTCAGGAGCTAAGTGAATTCCAGCGTGGTACCGTGATAGGATGCCACCTGTGCAACAAGTCCAGTCATGAAACTTCCTCGCTACTAAATATTCCACAGTCAACTGTCAGTGCTATCATAACAAAGTGGAAGCAATTGGGAACGACAGCAACTTGAAATGACAGAGCGGGGTCAGCGGATGCTGAGGCGTATAGTGCGCAGAGGTCGCCAACTTTCTGCAGAGTCAATCGCTACAGACCTCCAAACTACATGTGGCTTTCAGATTAGCTCAAGAACAGTGTGTAGTGAGCTTCATGGAATGGGTTTGCATGGCCGAGCAGCTGCATCCAAGCCTTACATCACCAAGCGCAATGCAAAGCGTCGGATGCAGTGGTGTAAAGCACGTCGCCACTGGACTCTAGAGCAGTGGAGACGTGTTCTCTGGCGTGACGAATCACGCTTCTCCATCTGGCAATCTGATGGACGAGTCTGGGTTTGGCGGTTGCCAGGAGAACGGTACTTGTCTGACTGCATTGTGCCAAATATAAAGTATGGAGGGGGGATTATGGTGTGGGGTAGTTTTATAGGAGTTGGGCTCCACTTGCAAAGACATGGAAAAGACCAAGATAATCCAGAATAAAACCTACCTATTTACTAACTTTAACTTAAGTCAATTAACCAACTGTGCCAAGGAAAGTGAATGTTTATACCTATACTTATAATTTTAGTTCTTACCATCTCTACCCATACACATGTAGTCAGTGTCTCTTCCTTCTCATTCTGAGAAAGCAAAACAGGGAAAAGTGTTACCATTTCATCAATAGATACTGTATTATACACACACTTTCAAGAATGTGATTTCCACTATATCACTATAACATTATTTTTAATATACACAGACACATAAGTATCACAAATAACTTAAATCACCAGAGAAATTAGATTGGTGAGCGTCATCTTCAGTTTGACCTCTGTGATGTCACTGTTCCTCTCCATCGGTCTGATGTTCTTGTTATATCCTCTCATCAGCTCGCCATGAAGAGCTCCTTCAAGGTTACACAACACTCCTACAGGACAGAGAATGTAGACAAGCTAATAAAAACAATAAGTCAAATGTGTTGGTTAGTTTTTTTTTTATATCACAGCCTTAAAAATCCTAGTTTGTGAGTAGCATGTGTGTATTCATTTGTAATAATAGGGCAACTCTTAGAGTAGATCCAGGCAATAGTTTGCACACAGTTCTGAACAGGCCCGGAGTGGCTAATCGGGAGATTCGGGAGGATTCCCGATGGGCCGGCTCATGTCAATCTCGAGTTTGGGCCGGTTGGATGGGAAAAATAATTTTGACACTTATCTGTCACTTATTTAATCTTCTTCTTGCATTCATTCTCCATTCATCTGACAGCGCAGCCCCTACATCGCAGATTAGATGGGTTCTACCATCTGAGGGAATCCCCCCCTCCCGTTTGGCCCGCGAGGCGTCTTTTCTGGAGCGCCGGTAAAAGTATATATAGCAACAGAATAGCGCTAAGTACCGTCAGTCGGTGGTGATTTTTGCAAAACATCAGTCGGTGGTGATTTTGTAGAACCCAATACACAGCATTAATTACAAATATCCAGTTTCAAGCTGAAAATAATAAACTTGTAAAGTGTAATATATTAAATAGCCTAACTCATTAATGGAATATTTTTGTTCCGACGCTACTGTACTGGTGATCCTGAGGAGGTCATGACTACTGAAGGGACAGGTAGAGGATAGTCTAACAGTTATTTAAACTAAGATAGTTATTTCTAATGTAAAATATAACGTAGAGAATATACATGGTATATGTTCAATTGTTCAGACATTCAGAAAGATGTCAGCACGTTAGCCTAATTTATTTTAACAAATGGAGACAAATAGCCTAAATCACTATCAATTTTACACCATCATAGTATAGGCTAAATTGTTTAAAAAAAAAACAACCTGCTGGTGAACCGAGTAGGCATGGAGAGGCCAGCACTACAGAGACAGGTAGAGAGGATAAAAATTAACTAAAAAAACTATTTTATGTAACAAGTTGCACACAGGACAGATGTGATGGATAGATTCTAAATGATACCCAGATATTCAGAATGCTGAAAATGCATTAAAATCAGCCCAAATGAAATAGGTAAACAGGAACTCTTGGAGGCCTTCATGTTAATGTACACAGAGAAGGAAATTCTCATGTCTATAGACAATGACACCATTATTAATAAAGTTGCAGAAACCAGTGCACTGCTTA
Organism: Trichomycterus rosablanca; assembly: GCF_030014385.1. Taxonomy (NCBI): domain Eukaryota; kingdom Metazoa; phylum Chordata; class Actinopteri; order Siluriformes; family Trichomycteridae; genus Trichomycterus; species Trichomycterus rosablanca. The sequence continues at coordinate 9,783,654 of NC_086012.1, forward strand.
GGAGGCTAAATATGTGTGTAGTGAAACTACTTAAGAGTTTAGTGTAAATCTAACAATAGAGCACCTCTCTGTTGGGTTGACAAATGCAATTTTAATTTCAAATGATTTTTATTTCAACTTATTGCTCCTGTACAAATGTAAATACGTTTTCATCTTTATCAAATTTTTTTACCTTTTAAATCTTTATCTGATTTAAATTTGAATTAAACATGTTTAAGTGAAGTGTTTTCTGTTAACTTACCAACATATTAGTGATGGGTCGGTCGCAAACGATCCGGCTCTAAGAGCCGGCTCTTTAAAGTGAACGACGGGATCCGGCTCCTGTTTGGGAGCCGATTCGGTTTTTTTCGGGGGTAAGGTTTTCTGTCAAAACCGCAAGTGATTGGTCAAGATACGTGGTGGCGTTTGTGTTTTTACACTGAAAAGAGAATCAGAGAGAATCTTTTCCAAAACAGGGCAAATCATAACAGAAAGGAGAAACAGGATCAACCTCTCAAAGATGAGCTCCTTGGTTTTTCTGAATGCTAATCTTCACTAAACACTTACAAATACTGTCACCTGGATGCAGATTTTTCTTTTTGTTTCTCATTTATATTTTGTTGAGTGATGCTTCGTTAATGTTGTTTCACTCTAGATGCTTGTTTATTTTGTTTTGTTTATTAGGATTTTAACGTCACGTTTTACACTTTGGTTACATTCATGACAGGAACATTCACCTCACTTGCATGTCTTTGGACTGTGGGAGGAAACCGGAGCGCCCGGAGGAAACCCACGTGGACATGGGAAAGACATGCAAACTCCACACAGAAAGGACCCGGGCTCTTCACCTGGGGATTGAACCCAGGACCTTCTTGTTGTGAGGCGACAGTGCTACCCACTTAGCCACCGTGCCGCCCCACTCTAGATGCAAATTTGCAAATAATATAAACAATCAGATCTTTTTGTCCAATTGAGATGGGTCTTTGTTTTTGTATTTTAAAATGTATTGATGGAGCACTCTGTTCCATGTTGAGTATATAGATAAAGCAATTTAAATAATAAACATTTGATACAATGTTTTTTTTACATTAGTAATTCATTTTACATGTAATTTGGTAATTAATTAATTTAAGCAACAAAAAAATCTAAGGAGCCACTTGGGAGCCGAAAGAGCCGGCTCTTTTTAGTGAGCCGAGCAAAAAGAACCGGCTCTCTAAAAGGAGCCGAAATTCCCATCACTACAACATATACCTGAACTAAAACCCAATAAAAAGGCATTGTAAGAGCTAGCTGTTGTTTCATTTATTCAAATTCCTCCTCCATGGAAAAAGTGGGCCGGGTTTGGGCATGAAACTCCTGGGCTGAAAAAGTGGCCCACTCCGGCCCTGGTTCTGAATCAATGTGCTGCACCAAAAAATTCATCAATTTGATTCTGTTTAGATAGCAAAAGATAAAAGGAATAGATGGTAGTAGAGCTAGCATTATAAATATAAAATCAATATGACAGCAGAGACTAAGGTTAGGGAAAAACAGACATATTAAAACACTTTCAAATACTATATGTTAAAGAAAATGCTAAATTCCTAAATGTGGCCCTTGGCCTGCTCAATAGGGGTATTTGGTCTGTTGGTCCTGGATTCTGTAAAGCTGCTTTGAGACAATGTCTACTGTAAAAAGCGCTATCAATTAATTTCCTTGGCTTCGTCCCGTTAGGGGTCACCGGCGGATCATGATCCGCATTATTGATTTGACGCAACTTTTACGCCAGATGCCCTTGCTGACACAACCCACCCTATTTTATCCGCGCTTGGGACTGGCACTACAATGCACTGGTTTATGCATCCTAGTGGCTAGGTACCTATAGGACAATTCAGTGTCTCCAATTAGCCTGGCTGCATGTTTTTGGACTGTGGGAGGAAACTGGAGCACCCGGAGGAAACCCACGCAGACACTGGGAGAACATGCAAACTTTGTACACAGAGGACCTGGATTGCCCCACCTGGGGATCGAACCCAGGGCCTTCTTGCTGTGAGGCGAAAGTGCTACCCACTTAGTCACCGTGTCGCCCTACTGTAAAAAGCGCTATATGAAAAAAAAAATGACACACTATATCTTAAAGAGAATTAACAGACTATGCTAAATTCCATAATGTCACACTTAAGCTCAGTGCTGACGGTAATAGTAGAGGTACTGTTCTTTACTGAAATACATTATTTAATATTCTTAGGTATTGTCATGGGATGATAAACACCTCGCATTGTTTAAGTTTAATCTTAGAGTGTTGAACCCAAAAGCAGGATACATAAACATAGCAGAACATTATTGCAGCTGAAAAACCATTAAATCAAATGGGAAAAGTATTAAGTAAATGAATAAACCTAATACACAAAATTAAACCAAACAAAAAATTCTACCCTAAGCTGAACTAAGAATAGAAAAGACAGGTGGCCACGTTACTGGAGCAGAAACAGGAAACAGGAAACCCTTACTGAAACTGCGCCAGCTACTCGATCCACAAGCAAGTTACAACCCAAACACTAACCAGACATGGGAAACCAGCAAAGCAACCACTGGACATAACTGGGTTCTTGTAAGGGTGTTCCTGTGATAGTTTTACACAGAATAGAGAAACATTAGCACAGTTCTGGGTACCCAGAAACAGATCCAGCAGGAGGAGATTGGCAGGTAGTCAGCCTACTAATGAGATAGACAAACAGACCAACAAACAGACTTCCGTGAAGCACCTTGTCGGAGCCCAGCATTCAAAGATAAAACTTTTGAATCCATTTCTTTGGGAGGAGGAATGCCCATAATGGCTCGTGTGGGGTTAAGGCACAGGTTGACAGACAGCTTTCGAGTGAATCCTTTTAAGTGTTACCCACTGCACATGGAGGGGTACTGTAACATGGGCAACAATTAAACAGGCAAATAGCCACAACAACATATTTGACATTTTGACATGGAAGTTAAAATTTTTTTGACGTTTACACTAAGGATTCTTGAAAATGTATGGCATGTACTGGTGGAAAATACAGCAGTCACAGTTCTGTAGAGTTACAGTTCTGTTTTCTGTTTCTTGTAGATGCAATTACAAGAAAAACACAGGTAAAGAGTTTGCAGAATATAAATGTTACAGCATTCCACAATAAGCAAGTAAATTGGTGACAGTTCAGGGAATCATGATTGATTATAAAGAAGGATTTACCAAAGAATTAGTCTTTACAAGCAATTATGGGCCACGGCTCACCACAACAAGAATTATCAGTTCAAAAAGAACATCAATGCAAGATTGCAATCTTAAATGTCTTTCAACATCTACTGTTCATAATATAGTGAAAAGATTCAGGGAATCTGGAGAGATCTCATACCACTCTGCTTAGTGCTCAGCTTCTGTTTTTATTCATCAATAGTAATTGTTATTTGGCTTGGCTTGTAATTTAAATAAAGTGAAACTTCGCAAATGTTCAGGCTGCCTCCTGTTGCTGGGAATTGCCAGCTTTAATTAAAAAAAACAAAGGCATCGTCAGGTTTGTCGCATTGCATTGCTGCTGGTGTGAACGCAGGATGTACTGCTATATTTTGACATGCAGCCTTAAAGAGAAAGTCGTAAATCATCTTTGTACAGAAATGCCTCAAAGTTCTCTGGGCCTGAACTGATCACAGATAAGTGTGTAACAAAGGTGTCAGATGAAAGAGTGAAAATGTGAGCTATGGTCAGATTAGACCACAGTTAGCTTGCTTTCAGGAAAGACAATGTCGAGTTCTCTGGGCCAAACATGAAAGGGACCATCCAGACTGTTATTAGTAAAAGGTGCAATAGTGAACATCTGTCATGGTGCATAAATGAATTGCTTATGTGTGAAGGTTCCATTGACGCAGAGCTGAAATTGGGATTTCAGAGAGACACATGCTGCTATCAAGGCAACATCTTTTCCTGGTGAGTCTATGGGTATTTCAGCCAGACGATGCCAGGCCTCATTCTGTATGTGCACATTTCGTATCGTACACACAGATACGGTACATCGTATCATACACACAGAATGTCGGTGCTTGACTGGCCTGCCTGCAGTCCAAACCTGCCTTGTTTTGAAAATGCATATTGGAGCATGATGAGGTGAATAAGATTGATGATGACCATGGACTGTTGAGCAGCTGAAGTCTTGTATCAAGCATAAATTGAAAAAAATATAGTGTTCTTATTCCCCACACTGTTAAGAAAGTTAACAGTGGTTAGGTTCAAATGCTATTTATTTATACTTAAGAACAATATAAAAAATTAGAATTAATACATTTTTTACTTTATTGATATTCCGTCCAGAAAATGACCCACTAATGAGCAAACATGAATGAATGAATAAATGAATGAATGCTCAGCAGTGAAGCATGAAGCGTACCTGAGGGAAGCAGATTCAGAAGTATCCAGACAAAAAGAGCTGGTAGTAGGACCTTTGTCATGACTGTTCAGCAGTTCCACTGGCACTAGAAACTGTCCTCTGGCCCACCACCATCTATATGTGTGTAAAAAATAAAAGAGAAGAGAGTAGTTGTGGGAATAGGTGTGGTTTTTGTCTTGGTGTTATTTTAAGAATACTTACTACCATATATCCTCTCCATTGACGATTCCTACATTGTCAGCTGTCTCTCTCTCTGTCTCTCTCTCTCTCTCTCCCAGTGTGTTTCAGTGCAGTGGGAGAGCATGTCAGGGCAGAGTAATGGACAACAATGTGAACTGTTGGCCATACTACAGGGGGGTGCAGTTTAACCAAGACTGTTAATAGTCGTAATATGTTGTTTATATTTCGCATTTACTATTATCCTAAGCAAATGTAACTAAAGGTTAAGGGCCTTTGATAAATTTGGGCTGATTGATTAATTAATTGATTGATTGACTAATTTGACTGTTTTTTGTCCTCCCAATCTAGTCATATCCAATTGCCAAATGTGGATGTTTGCCTCTACTGCTGCAGACATCCACTCCTGACTTAGGAGGGCATTGACTAACTCATGCTCTCTCCAACAAGGACTGCTTATTTTCACCAGTACAAGGCCGGTTCATATGGGGATCCGTACTGTGCACAGCGAGTCACGCACTGATCCCTATTATACCCCGCATAAGACCATGATCAGCCAGCAGAGGTTGTAATTGTAGCAGGTATGAGGAATCCTTATGACTGTATGGGTTTGACAAAAAGGGGACATTACCACACCCCACCACACACACACACACACACACACACACTTAAATATATACACACATATACACAAACATAGACATATAAATATACACACACATATATACAAACACACTCAAACATACACATACTGTATATATACACACATACACACAAATACACACATACACACACTTAAATACACTGACCAGGCATAACATGACCACCACTGACAGGTGAAGAGAATAACACTGATTATCTCTTCATCATGGCACCTGTTAGTAGGTGAGATATATTAGGCAGCAAGTGAACATTTTATCCTTAAAGTTGATGTGTTAGAAGCAGGACAAATGGGTGAGCGTGAGGATTTGAGCGAGTTTCACAAGGGCCAAATTGTGATGGCTAGACGACTGGGTCAGAGCATCTCCAAACCTGCAGCTCTTTTGGGGTGTTCCTGATCTGCAGTGGTCAGTATCTATCAAAAGTTTTCCAAGGAAGGAACAGCGTTAAACCGCCGACAGGGTCATGGGCGGCCAAGGCTCATTGATGCACGTAGGGAGTGAAGGCTGGCCCGTGTGGTGAAATCCAACAGACGAGCTACTGTAGCTCAAATTGCTGAATAAGTTAATGCTGGTTCTGATAGAACGGTGTCAGAATACACAGCAAAAGAGGGACCAAAACCATTTTTTAGGAATGTCATAATAAAATCAATATGACAGCAGAGACTAAGGTTAGGGAAAAACAGACATATTGAAACACTTTCAAATACTATATGTTAAAGAAAATGCTAAATTCCTAAATGTGGCCCTTGGCTTGCTCAATAGGGGTATTTGGTCTGTTGGTCCTGGATTCTGTAAAGTTGCTTTGAGACAATGTCTACTGTAAAAAGCGCTATCAATTAATTTCCTTGGCTTCGTCCCGTTAGGGGTCACCGGTCATAATGTTATGCCTAATCAATGTATATACACTCTTAAATACATACACACACCCACACACAAACAAACACATACACATATACACACACATACATACACACACATACCTAGGACCAGCCAGTCATTGTCCATAGTCACTGTCCCGACCAGCTGTTAGCAGAGCTAAGATTCAAACCCGCAAGCTCAGGATGTCAGCACAACGGAAAAATTTACACTGTAATAGGTTATATTAAAATTGTAGCCTCTAGTACACGCTAGTATAAAAATCTGACCCCAATGTAGCTATGTACTACACTTACTATATTATTAGAAATATGGGTTGGGTTGTTGATTCATTATTTTGCTTCCTAACTGCTTAAAGTGGAATGCAGAGAATAGTTTTGTTCTCCGTACATGTTAAAGCTCTTTGAAAGATATCACCAGGGCTTTCACACAAGAGGCCATGTTTGTCTGTGGTAGCAAAGATGCCACCCCTCAAACAGGGGAAAATCAAAAAAGTCTCCTACATTATTTCAGGGTGGGATGGGGGAGGTTTGGGTAGTGTCGCTACCTCACAGCAAAAAGGGCCTGGGTGTGATTCCTGGGCTGGCTGTTGTCTTAGTGGAGTGCATGTTCTCTGGTTTCCTCCAAAGACATGCAGTCAGTCCAATCAAGCTACTAAAAAGTGTGAGTGTGTGTGAATGTGTATATGTGTCTGCCCTGTCATGGACTGGTGACCTGTCTACGATGTTTCCTGCTTTCTGCCCAGTAAATCAGACCCATTGTAGCCCTGACCAGGACAATGCGGTGGTAAAACTGTGGTTGGGGATGTTTTTAAGACAGCTCTTGGCCTGTGCCTGCATAATGAGGGTAAGACTGACGTATGTGGGTGCTTTTTATGTTTAACGGCACCCGTTGTGTCAACCCTGTTTATGACAAGCAAAAATCTGCAGTATTTTTTAGGTGTCCAGCTCTCTCCCTCTCTCTTAGTGAAACAGTGTGGTTGGGTTACGCCGAGTACGTCTGCATTGCCCACAGAAGATGCCATGAAAGTAGAGGGTGTGGAGAGATGAATGTAGGCAGCTGTGTCCTGTACATTCCTTGTTCCTGTTGTTAGACTCATTTACATCTCGCAAATTCCATCTCCTATTGGCAGTTGTCTTTAGAAGATTTCTCCAGTATATTCTAACAGTGCCATTTGCCATTTTATCTGAATAGTTTTAATTAATTTTTTATTTAACTGTTGTAACACATGCAGAATGAGGCCTGGCATTGTCTTGCTGAAATAACATTGGACTTCCCAGGAAAATACATTATACTGATCAGCCATAACATTAAAACCACCTCCTTGTTTCTACACTCACTGTCTATTTTATCAGCTCCACTTACCATATAGAAGCACTTTGTAGTTCTACAATTACTGACTGTAGTCCATCTGTTTCTCTACATACCTTTTTCAGCCTGCTTTCACCCTGTTTTTCAATGGTCAGGACCCCCACAGGACCACCACAGAGCAGATATTATTTAGGTGGTGGATCATTCTCAGCACTGCAGTGACACTGATATGGTGGTGGTGTGTTAGTGTGTGTTGTGCTGGTATGAGTGGATCAGACACAGCAGTGCTGCTGGAGTTTTTAAATACAGTGTCCACTCACTGTCCACTCTATTAGACACTCCTACCTAGTTGGTCCACCTTGAAGATGTAAAGTCAGAGATGATCGCTCATCTATTGCTTCTGTTTGAGTTGGTCATCTTCTAGACCTTCATAAGTGGTCACAGGACGCTGTGTATATTTTTGGTTGGTGGACTATTCTCTATTCTAAGACACTATTCTATTGTGTCTAATCCACTCATACCAACACAACACACACTAACACAGCAGTGCTGAGAATGATCCACCACCTAAATAATATCTGCTCTGTAGTGATTCTGGGAGAGTCCTGACCATTGAAGAACAGCATGAAAGGGGGCTAACAAAGCATGCAGAGAGACAGACTGACTACAGTCAGTAATTGTAGAACTACAAAGTGCTTCTATATGGTAAGTGGAGCTGATAAAATGGACAGTGAGTGTAGAAACAAGGAGGTGGTTTTAATGTTATAGCTGATCGGTGTATGTCTCTTTAAAATGCCAATATACACCTCTGCTTTAATATTACCTTGACACATGTGCATGTCACTCATGCCATAGGCAGTGATGCACCCTCATACTAAAACAGCTGTTGGGTTTCACACTTTGTACTGATTATACTTTGGATTGTAATTTTTCTGGACAACAGCACAGATTTTCACTGCCTTTTGGGCTAGGGGCCATAGAATTTGTGGTCATTTCTGCATGTCATTTATGTATGGCTTTATCTTAGCATAATACACTCACTCACTTTCTTTACCGCTTTTCCAATCAGGGTTGTGGGGGATGCTGGAGCCTATTCCAGCTTTTCAATGGGCACAAGGCACACAGTAACACTCTGAATGGGGCACCAGTCCATCGCAGGGCAGACACACATACACACACACACATACACCCATTCAGCCTATAGGGCAATTTAGAGTCTCCAATTAACCTGACTGCATGTTTTTGGACTGTAGGAGAAAACCGGAGCTCCGGATGAAGCCCACACGGACACAGGGAGAACATGCAAACTCAGCACAGAAAGGAACTGGACCGCTCCACCTGGGGATCAAACCCAGGACCTTCTTGCTGTGAGGTGACAGTGCTACCCACTTAGTCACCGTGCCCCCCTTTGCATAATACAGTTTCAGTCAATGCAGTTGATACAGTTGATGCAGCAGCGGACTGTGTTAAGTAGCAATGCTTTTTCAAAGTACTCCAGAATTTCATTATACTTATTACAGTAACCTGACAGTTTCTCATGCAATACAGCATGAAGGCTTAAGATCATTTAACAATTGTTTATATTAAAAAATACAATCAAGTTGGTCAGCCAAACTGATAAAAGTCATTTATTTGTACTTGTCAGTTACGTACAGGTTCAAGCAAATTAGGAATGTCCCAAATTATCCAGAAATGCATTTTGTATGACGAATACAGCTGGTTACTTGCTCCTATAAATAAGGATTGTTTGAGTGCACTGTACTTTTGGTCAGAATGAAAACTTAACTGTCATGAGGAAGTCCAAGACCCACCAAAAGGTCTGTCATGAACTAGCAGCTGCTAAAACACAGGTGTTATTGTTCACAGTGAAGTTAGCTTTACTTTGCAGTGAGCTTAGAGCCCTCCATGGAAGACGCCCCTGTTTTAAAATCAGCATCTTAATCAGCAAGACTGAACGTCAGTGAAAGTGTTCACAGTCAGGTGAGGTGGATATAAGTTTGGTGGCTGAAGATTTGCTTTAAAACTGGCTGAAATCTTGACTTGGTTTCTGGCTGGTCACATGGACAAAGAAAAATCAGAGGTGAGGCTTCTTTCTTGCATTACGTTCCCCAAGACAATAGCAATGTCAAGCTTGGTTGAGTGTTAAAAGATTCAACCAGGTTCTAGCAGCTTTTATTCATAAAAGATTCATAAAAGCCTTCTTCCATGGCCATTGAATGCAATGTCCTTTCTGTCAGCTCATCATCTTAAACTTAATCCCAGCAAAACAGAGCTGTTACTTATTCCTGGAGATCAATTTCATGACAGGATTCATGACAGTAGACAGTAGTCAAATTGTTAGATCCATAGTATATGGCAATATTGTACAACAATTTTTGAGTACCTATAAAAAATCACTAAGTTTTTACAGTGTTGTATGTAAAAAGTAAATACAACAATAGAAATGTAAAAAGATAGCCTTTATTCAGATACATTGTATTTTTATTTAAGCATTTATTTTATTTTTTACAAAAATACAAACTATATTCTCTTTACAAATAAATAGGATTTTAATGATATAAACACAGGTTTATTCTAATAGATTTCTCACTTTGTATTATAGAAAAAAAATAGATAATTAGTAAAACCAAAATTCAAGATAAAAATAGCTCTACTTTCAGTATAACTCAGTTAAAGTTTCTGTAAAATCATTTAAAAACTTTAAATTACTTTTAAATTACTTTTATTCTACGCTCAAGGTCTAAAAAATTGGAATTTGTTTAGATTTACAAAATGCAAAGTTGATCAGTGAAATGTTGGAATTTTCTTTGTACTTTTCACTAGCACACCAGAGTTGGGGTTTCGAATACATCGTATCGAATCTCAGCTCTGCCTTCCGACTGGGCTCGGCGGCATGAACAACGATTGGCTGTTATTCATAGGGTTAGGGGTAAAAAGTCGGATCGCAGGTCCTCATAACTGGTGCAAATGCGGCCCCTGCTGGCTGACTGATGGCACCTGCACAGGGCTGAGGAATAATGCTGATGGGGGTGTGGCCCTCCGTTCACAGTGCCCGTCGGTGTATGAACTCGACTCGAAAAATTGGGGGAAAAAGTGGGAAAAATAGAAAATTAAAAAAATAAATAAATAAAGGTTTAAAAGAACCACAGATTCTTTTTTTATTGCTTTCCCGTCCCAACATTTCCAGAATGGGGTTCAAATCTCGGGTTTACACAGTTTACACCTTAAGAGGACTGGAATTTTTACATTTACATTTTTAGCATTTAGCAGACGCCTTCATCCAAAGCGACTTACATTACAGTTACAGTATACAGTCTGAGCAATTGAGGGTTAAGGGCCTGGCCCAACAGTGATAACCTAGCAGTGGTGGGGCTTGAACCAGTGACCCTCTGGTCACTGGCCTAGTACCTTAACCACTAGGCTACAGCTGGCTACAGTGGAATTGCGACCAACACCCAGCAAATACATTAATCCACAAAGCAGGTTTAAGTTTTAAGTGCATCAAGCGCTAGGGCAATTATTCGTGGCATGCTACGGTAGAACGCTTCATTCTCCAAGCCTACAAGGCAGTAAAAGGTCAACGGCCGACCGCTCACAGTGGCTTTGACCCGTGCGTTATACAGACCATGTTCATTTTTCGTATTGAGGTCAAGCATCACCTAAAATGACAAATAACAGTAGGGTTAGAGGAATGTTTTAAAGCACAACAGTATACACATTATGAGACATAACACTCAGAAGCATAAGGAAACAATAAAGAAGTAAGGTAAAGTGCAGGTTTTATTGTATTTTTTATTGATTTTTAACCATTTTCAATTGTATTTCAGTGTTTTTATATTATACTTGTGTTATTTTCAGTGTGTAAGTGTCAAAAACAACCACATTATTTTACATTAGCCTAAAATATATGCAGTTCCACGAGACCATGGAACGCATTAACAGGTTTCCCATACATCTTTATGGGAAAAAATATCTTGAAACTCAATGCTTTTTAAACTCAACGCCACTCCCAGAACCAGTCGATATTGAGTTTCAAGGTACCACTGTACTTCATTTTATATCCTGTACTGAATCTCATTTAAAAATGTTATGGTGCATTTTTATTGGGTAGTTTAAGTAAAATACAGTATAAGATACACCGATCAGCTATAACTTTAAAACCACCTCCTTGTTTCTACACTCACTGTCCATTTTATCAGCTCCACTTACCATATAGAAGCACTACAATTACTGACTGTAGTCTATCTGTTTCTCTGTAAACCTTTTTAGCCAGTATCACCCTGTTCTTCAATGGTCAGGACCCCACAGGATCACCACAGAGAAGGTATTATTTGGGTGTTGGATCATTCTCAGCACTGCAGTGACACTTGCATGGTGGTGGTGTGTTAGTGTGTGTTGTGCTGGTATGAGTGAATCAGACACAGCAGCGCTGATGGAGTTTTTAAATACCGTGTCCACTCACTGTCCACTCTATTATTTTTTGCTGGTGGCATTAAAAAGTTGGTAAGTCGCTGGGAAAAATGCATTGGCAAGTGATTATGTAGAAAAGCGATGTCATTTGTTTTTTAAATTCTTAATAAAAAGAGTTTAAAAAGTGCGAAAACTTTTTGAAGAACCCTCGTATTTGAGTGATTATGAAAAGGCATTTTACAATATAGCCAAACGTGTGGAACCCCTGACCACCTACGCTTATTGTAAATCCTGTTCTTAAACAAGTGTCATTAATATGAAGCCCACCCAATCCCATTCACTTCCTCTGACGGTAGCAACCATGATTAACAGCATGTGCTTTATTTTATATGAGTGATTTTATAGACTTTTTAGTAATGGGTCTAGCTAAAACGCTTGAACCATTAGAAGTAAGTTCCACATAGTTTTAGCTATATATTGTATTTGTGATTTGTAAATACTCAAAAATGTACAACCCCAGATTAGAAAAAGTTGGGACAGTAGGGAAAATGCAAATAAAATTAAAATGCAGTGTTCCTTACATTTACTTTGACTATTATTTATTGCAGACAGGATGAACCTGAGATATTTCATGTTTTTCCTGCTCAACTTCATTTCATTTATTAATACACCTCCATTCCTGAATTTCAGGCCTGCAACACATTCCAAAAAAAGTTGGGACGGGGGCAATTTAGGGCTAGTAATGAGGTGATGTCAACAGGTGAAGCCTTATGTTAACCATGTCCAGAAGTGCCGTTGACTTCTCTGGGCTCAGAGGCATCTAGGATGGACCATCACACAGTGGAAACGTGCATTGTTGTCAGATGAATCAACATTCCAGGTCTTTTTTGAAAAAAAAAAAGGATGCCGTGTGCTCCGGACCAAAGACAAAAAGGACCATCCAGACTGTTATCAGCAACAAGTCCAAAAGCCAGGATCTGTGATGGTATGGGGCTGTGTCAGTGCCCTTGGCAAAGGTCATTTACCCTTCTGTGATGGTAGCATTAATGCCGAAAAGTACATTGAGATCTTAGAGCAACATGTGCTGCCTTCAAGACATCATCTTTTCCAGGGACGTCCATGCATTTTCCAACAAGACGATGCAAAACCACATGCTGCACACATTACAAAGGCATGGCTGCGGAAGAAGCTGGTACAGGGACTGGACTGCAGGAAGAATGGGATAAAATAAAACCTGAAACACTAAATCACTTGGTATCCTCAGTGCCAAAATGTCTTTTAAGTGTGGTGAATAGGAATGGCAACGTTACAAATTGGTAAATGCTTTACTGTCCCAACTTTTTTTGGAATGTGTTGCAGACCTGAAATGCAGGAATGTGTTTTTTTATTATTTGCATTTTCCATGCTGTCCCAACTTTTTCTGATTTGGGGTTGTAAGTATTTCTGGGTAAAAGTAGCTAAAAGTAGACAAAAGGTGATTTCTCACTTATACTTCTTTGCTTACTCACAGTTCCTCACCTCTTGAAAGTTCATGTTGAGGTTGCCTGGTGTGATGTTCAGGATCCAGCTGTACACATCTGTAGTAATGATGACCTGCTTTGCTGACTCAGCAACCCCAGGACACACTGAAAATGTTAAAAAATATCTTTAGTTAAAATATCTGCTTCTACTGAAGCCTCAGTAAACAGATACAGTATACACCGATCAGGCATAACATTATGACCACCTTCCTAATATTGTGTTGGTCCCCCTTTTGCTGCCAAAACAGCCCTGACCCGTCAAGGCATGGACTCCACTATGCAACCCCATACGCAACAAACTGTGATGCACTGTGTATTCTGACACCTTTCCATCAGAACCAGCATTAACCTCTTCAGCAATTTGAGCTACAGTAGCTCGTCTGTTGGATCGGACCACACGGGCCAGCCTTCACTCCCCACGTGCATCAATGAGCCTTGGCCACCCATGACCCTGTTGTCGGTTTACCACTGTTCCTTCCATGGGCCACTTTTGATAGATACTGACCACTGTAGACCGGGAACACCCCACAAGAGCTGCAGTTTTAGAGATGCTCTGACCCAGTCGTCTAGCCATCACAATTTGGTCCTTGTCAAACTCACTCAAATCCTCACGCTTGCCCATTTTTCCTGCTTCTAATACACCAACTTTGAGGATAAAATGTTCACTTGCTGCCTAATATATATAATCAGTGTTATTCACTTCACCTGTCAGTGGTCATAATGTTTTGTCTAGTTTGATGTACAGTATATTTTAATATTTAGAGTTTTAGGGACTGTTTGCTCGTCTGAAACTAATAATGATACCTTTGTTGCCTGTGTTATGGATCTGCCTTTCAAGCAGCTGTCTCCGTTGTCTCTTTTTAGGAAGCTCTGTAAAAGAAAATTTTAATTTTAAATTTAGATTCTATTTTATCTTTCCCTTTTCTATGTAGTAGTACTAAGGCAAGGTAAATTACCATGTTTTCTCCTGTTGGAGGAGAGTTGAAGCAGTAGGGGCAGATTAGAAGGGGTGGAACTTGGCATTGTCCGTCCTTTCTGTTGTAAATCAGATGTCCATGAGTGCGTTCCATTCACAACAGAGCTTTCTTTGGTTTTAGACTCCTGAGCATTAATTGTTTCAGGACTGGGTAGTAGATCCTTAGTTCTATTTAAACCTTCTGTCTCATTCACTGTGGCTTCTTGACTTTCTGTTTTTCTCCCAGTGAGAGCCTGAAGCACTAGAAGCATCCAATTACTGACTGAGAGCATGCTGTCCCTTCTGTCCTGATCAACCACAGGTTCAGCTCTTACCCCCAAGGAGCCAGATTCTCTCTTTATTCCAAAAATGTGTTCTTCAAGATCTGAAAGTGCAGGAACACGTATTTGGGATCGTAGTCTGGATCGAAGGAAAGTGATAGTGGAGCGTAGATGTTGATCAAGCTGCTGAAGAGTTGACTTGTAATCCTAAAAGTGACATAAATTTTCTTAGACCTCACAACATTGAAATCCATGTTTTGTGACAGATATTACCTAATTGGAACCTAATTGGATTATTTTGACATAACACTGAGCCAATGTTGCCTGAATTACAACAGCATGGCAGTGTAATCAAGGAGTGTAGGTGCTAGGCTGACCTGTCTGCAGTCCAGACATGTCTCTCATGAAAAAAAATGAATACAAAAGTATTTAGACCACTTTCTTTTTTGTGCACTTGATTCTGTTGTGGATTCGATTTTGATTGGATATACAACCCCAAATCAGAAAAAGTTGGCACAGTATGGAAAATGCAAATAAAATAAAATTTCATATGAATTCATATTTCATGTTTTATCTGCTCAACTTCATTTCATTTGTTAATATACCTCCATTCCTGCATTTTAGGCTTGCAACACATTCCAAAAAAAGTTGGGACGGGGCAATTTAGGTAGCAATGAGGTGAAAAAAACTAAATAATGATTTGATTCCAAACAGGTAATGTTAACTAGTGAAAAGATGATCAGAGGATCTCCAGTTTGTCAACAAATGTTTGAGAAAATGATTGAAATGTTTAAAAACAATGTACCTCAAAGAAAGATTGGAAGGGATTTGTATATTTCTCCCTCTACAGTGCATAATATCATTAAATGATTTGAGGAATCGGGAGGAATTTCAGTGCATAAAAGCCAAGGGCACAAGCTTAGGCTGAACGTCCGTGATCTTCGATCCCTCAGAAGGCACTGCATCAAGAACCGCCACTCAACAATAGCTGGTATAACCACATGGGTGAGGGATTACTTAAGCAAACCTTTGTCAAGCACTACAATACAGAGTTACATGCACAAATACCACTTAAAACTTTACTGTGCAAAAATGAAGCTTTATGTTAACCATGTCCAGAAGCGGCGTCGACTTTACTGGGCTCTGAGGCATCTAGGATGGACCATCACACAGTGGAAACGTATATTTTTGGAAAAAATGGACGCTGTGTGCTCTGGACCAAAGACAAATAGGACCATCCAGACTGTTATCAGCAACAAGTCCAAAAGCCAGGGACTGTCATGGTATGGGGCTGTGTCAGTGCCCTTGGCAAAGGTCATTTACACTTTTGTGACGGCAGCATTAATGCAGAAAAGTACACAGAGATCTTAGAGCAACATATGCTGCCTTCAAGACGTCATCTTTTCCAGGGACGTCCATGCATTTTTCAACAAGACGATGCAAGACCACATGCTGCACACATTACAAAGGCATGGCTGCGGAAGAAGAGGGTACGGGTACTGGACTGGCCTGCCTGCAGTCATGACACGTCCCCAATAGAGAATGTGTGGAGAATTTTGAATGACGACCCCGTACTGTTGAACATCTTAAGACGTGTTTGCAGGAAGAATGAGTGTGGATTTTAAGTGTGGTGAAAAGAAATGCCAACATTATAAAGTGGTAAATGCTTTACTGTCCCAACTTTTTTGGAATGTGTTGCAGGCCTGAAATGCAGGAATGGATGTTTATTAATAAATGAAATGAAGTTGAGCAGATAAAACATGAAATATCTCAGGTTCATCCTGTCTGCAATAAAATGAAAGTAAAAGGAAAAAGGTATTTTTATTATTTGCATTTTCCATGCCGTCCCAACTTTTTCTGATTTGGGGTTGTACAATTAAAGTATAATAAGTACAAAATTAGTTGTTTCATTTTAGCACTCTAAGTGCATTTAGTGTACAGGTACTTTAGATTATTCCACATAAGAATAACTTATATAAAATATTACAGTGCAGTAGAAGTAAAAGTATTTACCTGTTTAAAGAGGTTCTCCTCTGCAGGGTGCTGCTTTGGTTCATGACTTCGATTTGGTTCCATACTGTCAGCCATGCTACTGAGGTAATTCTCCCAGTCGTCCAGTAGAGGGCCCACATCCTCAAACAGACCTACCTGTTCTTTTAGAACCACGAAATCATTAACATTTATAAACAAGATTACGCAAGTTTATTAAATAATAATTATTATCACTCACTGTTTCTTAATGTAGTCTTTAAATACCTCAAAAGGTTTACAATTACAACTCTAAATCAGAAACAGTTGGGACATTTAATTATTTTATTACATTGCAGACAGTATGGACCTAAGATATGTCAGGTTTTGTCTGGTCAGCTTCATTCCTGCATTTCAGGCCTGCAACACATTCCAAAAAGAGTTGAAACAGTAAAGCATTTACCACTTTGTAATGTTGCCATTACTTTTCACCACACTTAAAAGACGTTTTAGGGGGAGGATACCCACACATTCTTTATTGGAGCCAAGTCAGGACTGCAGGCAGGCCAGTCCAGTACCCGTACCCTCTTCTTGCGCAGACTTGCTTTTGAAATGTGTGCAGCATTTTGATTGGATATACAACCCCAAATCAGAAAAAGTTGGCACAGTATGGAAAATGCAAATAAAATAAAATTTCATATGAATTCATATTTCATGTTTTATCTGCTCAACTTCATTTCATTTGTTAATATACCTCCATTCCTGCATTTTAGGCTTGCAACACATTCCAAAAAAAGTTGGGACGGGGCAATTTAGGTAGCAATGAGGTGAAAAAAACTAAATAATGATTTGATTCCAAACAGGTAATGTTAACTAGTGAAAAGATGATCAGAGGATCTCCAGTTTGTCAACAAATGTTTGAGAAAATGATTGAAATGTTTAAAAACAATGTACCTCAAAGAAAGATTGGAAGGGATTTGTATATTTCTCCCTCTACAGTGCATAATATCATTAAATGATTTGAGGAATCGGGAGGAATTTCAGTGCATAAAAGCCAAGGGCACAAGCTTAGGCTGAACGTCCGTGATCTTCGATCCCTCAGAAGGCACTGCATCAAGAACCGCCACTCAACAATAGCTGGTATAACCACATGGGTGAGGGATTACTTAAGCAAACCTTTGTCAAGCACTACAATACAGAGTTACATGCACAAATACCACTTAAAACTTTACTGTGCAAAAATGAAGCTTTATGTTAACCATGTCCAGAAGCGGCGTCGACTTTACTGGGCTCTGAGGCATCTAGGATGGACCATCACACAGTGGAAACGTATATTTTTGGAAAAAATGGACGCTGTGTGCTCTGGACCAAAGACAAATAGGACCATCCAGACTGTTATCAGCAACAAGTCCAAAAGCCAGGGACTGTCATGGTATGGGGCTGTGTCAGTGCCCTTGGCAAAGGTCATTTACACTTTTGTGACGGCAGCATTAATGCAGAAAAGTACACAGAGATCTTAGAGCAACATATGCTGCCTTCAAGACGTCATCTTTTCCAGGGACGTCCATGCATTTTTCAACAAGACGATGCAAGACCACATGCTGCACACATTACAAAGGCATGGCTGCGGAAGAAGAGGGTACGGGTACTGGACTGGCCTGCCTGCAGTCATGACACGTCCCCAATAGAGAATGTGTGGAGAATTTTGAATGACGACCCCGTACTGTTGAACATCTTAAGACGTGTTTGCAGGAAGAATGAGTGTGGATTTTAAGTGTGGTGAAAAGAAATGCCAACATTATAAAGTGGTAAATGCTTTACTGTCCCAACTTTTTTGGAATGTGTTGCAGGCCTGAAATGCAGGAATGGATGTTTATTAATAAATGAAATGAAGTTGAGCAGATAAAACATGAAATATCTCAGGTTCATCCTGTCTGCAATAAAATGAAAGTAAAAGGAAAAAGGTATTTTTATTATTTGCATTTTCCATGCCGTCCCAACTTTTTCTGATTTGGGGTTGTACAATTAAAGTATAATAAGTACAAAATTAGTTGTTTCATTTTAGCACTCTAAGTGCATTTAGTGTACAGGTACTTTAGATTATTCCACATAAGAATAACTTATATAAAATATTACAGTGCAGTAGAAGTAAAAGTATTTACCTGTTTAAAGAGGTTCTCCTCTGCAGGGTGCTGCTTTGGTTCATGACTTCGATTTGGTTCCATACTGTCAGCCATGCTACTGAGGTAATTCTCCCAGTCGTCCAGTAGAGGGCCCACATCCTCAAACAGACCTACCTGTTCTTTTAGAACCACGAAATCATTAACATTTATAAACAAGATTACGCAAGTTTATTAAATAATAATTATTATCACTCACTGTTTCTTAATGTAGTCTTTAAATACCTCAAAAGGTTTACAATTACAACTCTAAATCAGAAACAGTTGGGACATTTAATTATTTTATTACATTGCAGACAGTATGGACCTAAGATATGTCAGGTTTTGTCTGGTCAGCTTCATTCCTGCATTTCAGGCCTGCAACACATTCCAAAAAGAGTTGAAACAGTAAAGCATTTACCACTTTGTAATGTTGCCATTACTTTTCACCACACTTAAAAGACGTTTTAGGGGGAGGATACCCACACATTCTTTATTGGAGCCAAGTCAGGACTGCAGGCAGGCCAGTCCAGTACCCGTACCCTCTTCTTGCGCAGACTTGCTTTTGAAATGTGTGCAGCATGTGGTTTTGCATTGTTTTGTTGAAAAATGCATGGACGTCCCTGGAAAAGATGACGTCTTGAAGGCAGCACATGTTGCTCTAAGATCTGAATGTACTTTTCTGCATTAATGCTGCCATCACAGATGTGTAAATTACCTTTGCAAAGGGCACTGACACAGCCCCATACCATGACAGACCCTGGCCTTTGGATTTGTTGCTGATAACAGTCTGGATGGTCCTTTTTGTCTTTGGTCTGGAGCACACTGCTTCATTTTTTTCTACCTGGAATGCTGATTCTTCTGACCACAATATACATTTCCACTGTGTGATGGTCCATCCAAGATGCCGCCGAGCCCAGAGAAGTCGACGCCGCTTCTGGACATGGTTAACATAAGGTTTCTTTTTTGCACAGTAAAGTTTTAAGTAGCATTTGTGCATGTAACTCTGTATTGTAGTGCTCGACAAAGGTTTGCCAAAGTAATCTCTCACCCATGTGGTTATATCAGCTATTGTTGAGTGGTGGTTCTTGATGCAGTGCCGTCTGAGGGATTGAAGATTACAGAGCGTTTAGCTTAAGCCTGCGCCCTTGGCCTTTATGCACTGAAATTCCACTGGATTCCTTGAATAGTTTAATGATATTATGCACTGTAGAGGGATAAATATGAAAACCCCTTCCAATCTTTTTTGAGGTACACTGTTTTTAAACATTTTAATCATTTTCTCACACATTCATTGACAAACTGGAGATCCTCTGATCATCTTTGCTCATCAAAGACTCAGCCTTTCCTGGATGCTATTTTGTACCAAACCATGATTACAATCACCTGTTGACATCACATCATTATTTAGTTTTTTCACCTCATTACTAGCCCTAAATTGCCCCCGTCCCAACTTTTTTTGGAATGTGTTGCAGGCCTGAAATGCAGGAATGGAGATTTATTAACAAATGAAATGAAGTTAAGCAAAACATGAAATATCTCAGGTTCAAACTGTCTGCAATTAAATAAAAGTCCAAGTAAATGTAAGGAACACTGCATTTTTATTTGATTTGCATTTGCACATGATAAAATAAGCATTTGGCTATACCTGCATCAGGTGCATGTCTGCGTTTCCGTGTGGAGACTGTAGTACTGTATACACGTTCCACAAGCTGAGGAAGACTCTGACTGAAGAAGGTCATGTCCACTTTATCCCGGATATAATCATCTGCTCCCTGCAAGAGGTCCAACAATGTCTGCAAAAAGGAACGCAACTCTAAAAAGCAAAGAAACAGAAAAGAGAAGACTGAAATCATTTATATACTAACCCTTGTGTTCTTTTCACAGTGACTTTGTTTCTTGGGTTCCCAATGACCCCAGGGCTGTGTGGGTAAAATACAATTACACTGAGTTCGAAATCAACCAATTAATTAACCAAAATAACCAGAGAGGGAGAGTGGTGGGAGATCAATATAAACTACACTATATTGCCAAAAGTATTCACTCGTCTGCCTTCACACGCATATGAACTTGAGTGAGGTCCCATTCTTAATCCATAGGGTTTAATATGATGTCGGCCCACCCGTTGCAGCTAAAACAGCTTCAACTCTTCAATCTTCCAGAAGCGCATTTGTGAGGTCAGACACTGATGTTGGACGAGAAGGCCTGGCTTTCAGTCTCCACTCTAATTCATCCCAAAGGTGTTCTATCGGGTTGAGGTCAGGATGTGAGGTCAGGTTGTGCAGGCTAGTCAAGTTCTTCCACTCCAAACTTGCTCATCCATGTCTTTATGAACCTTGCTTTGTGCACTGGTGCACAGTCATGATGGAACAGGAAGGGGCCATCCCCAAACTGTTCCCACAAAGTTGGCAGCATGAAATTGTCCAAAATCTCTTGGTATGCTGAAGCATTAAGAGTTCCTTTCACTGAAGCTAAGGGGCCGAGCCCAACTCCTGACGGAGAAGCGTGATTCATTACTCCAGAGAACACGTCTCCACTGCTCTAGAGTCCAGTGGCGGCGTGCTTTACACTGACGCTTTGCATTGCACTTGGTGATGTAAGGCTTGGATGCAGCTGCTCGGCCATGAGGCTCTCTACACACTGTTCTTGAGCTAATCTGAAGGCCACATGAAGTTTGGAGGTCTGTAGCGATTGACTCTGCAGAAAGTTCATTTTACGTAGCTACCACTTCATGGCTGAGTTGCTGTCGTTCCCAATCACTTCCACTTTGTTATAATACCACTGATAGTTGACTGTGAAATATTTAGTAGGGAGGAAATTTCACGACTGAACTTGTTGCACAGGTGACATCATATCACGGTACCACGCTGGAATTCACTGAGCTCCTGAGTGCGACCCATTCTTTCACAAATGTTTGTAGAAGCAGTCTGCATGCCTAGGTGCTTGGTTTTATACACCTGTGGCCATGGAAGTGATTGGAACACCTGAATTCAATGAGTTGGATGGGTGAGTGAATACGTTTGGCAGTATAGTGTATATTTAAAGAAATAAGTATATTTTATGAGCTGTTGGAGAGGCTCTGGGGTTTGAGGACCCCCAAAACAAACACCACTACTAAAAATCGAGCAAAATCAGGTAATACAGCAATGTGAAATTTACTACCAACCCCCTCGTATGAGAATGAGTGACCAACTTACGACACTTTTTTAAGCGGCTCTGGCAGGTGTCCTGTGCTAGGCGCTGGCATGCTGCAGGGTCAAGTGTCGAAGGGCAGCTTTGGGTATAGAAATGGCAGAGTAAGTTGAACTCAGGCAGACGCTGCTCCTCTGACAACTCCAATGTCTTCAGGAGCTTTGGACACGTCGGCTCTCTGCTTTCAAAGGATTCTGTAATTGGACACATGCAGTTGATATGTTAGCATATGACCACAATCCATAATTGAATTGGAGGGAAATTGCTAACTATCAGTGAAACAAACCAGTATAACTATATACTATAACAATGTATTTTTTTCATTTTGGAACATTTGTCTAAAGGACTGACCTGTTGATTACAATGAACAGTTTGCTGCAGTTGTCTCTATATATACTGATCAGCCATAACATTAAAACCACCTCCTTGTTCCTGCACTCATTGTCTATTTTATCAGCTCCACTTACATACAAACATGCAAACTTCACACAGAAAGGACCCGGACCGCCCCACCTGGGGATCAAACCCAGGACCTTCTTGCTGTGGGGCAACAGTGCTACCCACGAAAAGAGCCCAAATTCAGCTTGTAGCTTTTAAAAATTATTAGCATCTTTATGATCCCCTAAAGAGTAAGACTCACAAATCTGGATTTTGGTAGGGTTGCTAATAAGAAATGTAACTTCATAAATGGAGCACAAAACCTGGATGCCTAAGCAATAACATGGTTTGCTGTGTTAATAGGGTGGATTTTTTGGAAGAAGGAGACATTTACATTTTCAGCCTTTAACAGACGCTTTTTTCCCAAAGCGACTTACAGTACTGTGACAGTATATTGTCTAAGCAATTAAGGGTTAAGGACCCAACAGTGACAACCTGGCAGTGGTAGGGCTTGAACCAGCGACATTTTGATTACTAGTCCAGTACCTTAACCGCTAAGCTACAACTGCCCACAATTCAACCCACAATGTCAACTGACAGTTGAGTGATCTGTGATGTCAAGTGTAGGCATCTTATAAAAATCATTAGATGCAATTAGTTCATTTGCATAGTTGTAGAACAACAACATATATAAAGGCAAATTTACAAGATTTACAAAAGTCTTTACTGCTAAAATTGTTCAAACGGGATTTGATGAACACCAAGATGATATCAACTAGATGATCACTAGATTTAAATACTACTAAACCTTTATAAAAAGATCTACAGACTGTGGAGATCCTTACTCTACTAAAGGAACTGAAGATTGTCCTAATAAGGAATATGTTTAGGAAGCAAATAGTGGTCCTAGTCCTAATTTGGTTATTTATATTAATGTAATGGATTTCTGTTATTCTGTTCACCCCCAGCAGAGTGTCTGTGTAAATGCTGTAAGACAAGCTCACTTTGGATTTCGGATTGGATCCAATCAGAGAAAGCAATGACGCGAGTGTAAACGCCTGGCTTGCCCTTTTCCCCACAGCCGTCTCCCCATGAGGTGATCCCGTACAAGTGAAACCTTCCTGTATTTTGGTCCTGGACAATCAGCGGACCACCGGAATCACCCTAGAGAGAGCAAGATGAAGAGACAGAGTTAGAAAGAAAAAAATATTAAACTATAAGAAGTCTGTTTGTACCGAAGAGCTTTATGGAAGCGTGGGAGTATAGGGTATGTGTTATACCTGACAGGAGTCGATTCCTCCAGTTAGGTACCCAGCACAAAACATGGTGTTGGTGAGCAGCTGTTTACCCAGGGTGGTTTTACATGTGCTCTGAGCCAGCAGAGGAAGCTTTGCCTCCATCACCACATCAGCTGATGGACCATCTATATCACACACACATGAAACACACACCAACACTGTTACTGTAATTCATGAGAAAGAGAACTATAACCATAAGGTATTGTTTGTCATTGCAAAATCTATTTACAATTTTTTTTTAAAGTCCATAATTTGTAGGATTTCTTATTATCCTAAAGTTACTGAAAAGCAAGTAAGCACATACACCATATCAGCCATAACATTAAAACCATCTCCTTGTTTCTACACTCACTGTCCATTTTATCAGCTCCACTTACCGTATAGAAGCACTTTGTAGTTCTACAATTACTGACTGAAGTCCATCTGTTTCTCTGCATGCTTTGTTAGCCCCCTTTCATGCTGTTCTTCAATGGTCAGGACTCTCCCAGGACCACTACAGAGCAGGTATTATTTGGATGGTGGATCATTCTCAGCACTGCAGTGACACTGACATGGTGGTGGTGTGTTAGTGTGTGTTGTGCTGGTATGACTGGATAAGACACAGCAGCGCTGCTGGAGTTTTTAAACACCTTGCTGTCACTGCTGGACAGAGAATAGTCCACCAACCAAAATATTTAGCCAACAGCACCCCATGGGCAGCGTCCTGTGACCACTGATGAAGGTTTAGAAGATGACCAACTCAAACAGCAGCAATAGATGAGCGATCGTCTCTGACTTTACATCTACAAGGTGGACCAACTAGGTAGGAGTGTCTAACAGAGTGGACAGTGAGTGGACACGGTATTTAAAAACTCCAGCAGCACTGCTGTGTCTGATCCACTTATACCAGCACAACACACACTAACACACCACCATGTCAGTGTCACTGCAGTGCTGAGAATGATCCACCACTTAAATAATACCTGCTCTGTGATGGTCCTGTGGGGGTCCTGACTATTAAAGAACAGGGTAAAAGCAGGCTAAAACGATATGCAGAAAAACAGATGGACTACAGTCAGTAATTGTAGAACTACAAAGTGCTTCTATATGGTAAGTGGAGCTGATGAAATGGACAGTGAGTGTAGAAACAAGGAGGTGGTTTTAATGTTATGGTTGATCGGTGTACACCCAATACAGTAAATACCTTAGTCTTTTTTGAGCACTCTGTTCTTATTGCTCACCTTCGTACAGCGAGCCCCATCCAGCCACTAGACATGGTGCTCCAGCAGGAGGCTCAAGAGCAGTAGGCAAACACACTGGAGTAACACGCTCTGATAACAGCACAGGGGAGCTTAACTCCACCAGAGCAATGTCATTATTAAATGTCTTTGGGTTGAACTACAGGTAAGAAAATACAATCAAAGAAACTATTAATCACAAGATGTTTTAATGGTGTTGATGTTTTATTTATTTATTATATATTAAATTAGGATTTTAACGTCATGTTTTATACTTTGGTTACATTCATGACAGGACAGGTAGTGTTACTCGTTACATAAGATTCATCAGTTCACAAGTTTAATGTCAAACACAGTCATGGACAATTTTGTATCTCCAATTAACCTGACTGCATGTCTTTGGTCTGTGGGAGGAAAGGAGACACAAGGAGAACATGCAAACCTCACACAGAAAGGACCCGGACCGCTCCACCTGGGGATCGAATCGTGGTGACAGTGCTACTCACTGAGCCACCGTGACATATTCTGCTTTTATACTCACTCACTTTTTTAACCACTTATCCAATTAGGGGCATGCGGGGGGAAGGGGGGGGTTGGCTGTCGCTGGAGCCTATCCCAGCTTTTCAATGGGTGCAAGGCACAGTAACACCCTGGACGATGGGCCAGTCTATCACAGGGCAGACACACACACACACACCCATTCACCTATAGGGCAATTCAGTGTCTCCGATTAACCTGCATGTCTTTGGTCTGTGGGAGGAAACCGGAGCTCCCGGAGAAACCCATGCAGACATGGGGAGAACATGCAAACTTCACACAGATAGGACCTGGACCACCCCACCTGGGGATCAAACTCAGGACCTTCTTGCTGTGAGGTGACAGTGCTGTTAGCCTGGCCAGCAGCATTACAGCATAGAGAGATATTTAAGATTTGAACTGATTGAACTTCAACCAAGTGGTAGCCTCGGGGTTAAGGTACTAGACTAGTAATCAGAAGGTCGCTGGTTCAAACCCCACTACTGCCAGGTTGCTGCTGTTGGGCCCTTGAGCAAGGCCCTTAACCATCAATTGCTCAGACTGTATAATGTCACAGCACTGTAAGTCGCTTTGGATAAAGGCGTCTGCTAAATGCCAAAAATGTAAATAAACTGTGCAGTCCAGTGCCATGATGTCTCATGGTAAAGCAGTTTGCTACAGTATATGTTTACCTTGGGATGTGTGATGATGCAGTTGACTTTCATGACCTGTTCATCAGGGTCAGCTTTAGAGATGTCAAACTCGCCAACCACAGCTGTCCACTGACTCTCACTATGGCTTCTAAAGTAAGAAAGAGCATAAACAAGACAAAACTGATATTTATAACACAAGAATACACTGATCAGCCCTAACATTAAAACCACCTCCTTTTTTCCACACTCACTGTCCATTTTATCAGCTCCACTTACCATATAGAAGCACTTGTAGCTCTACAATTACTGATTGTAGTCCATCTGTTTCTCTATATACCTTTTTAGCCTGCTTCCACCCTGTTCTTCAATGGTCAGGACCACCACAGAGCAGGTATTATTTAGGTGGTGGATCATTCTCAGCACTGCAGTGACACTGACATGGTGGTGGTGTGTTAGTCTGTGTTGTGCTCGTATGAGTGGATCAGACACAGCAATACTGCTGGAGTTTTTAAATACCCTGTCCACTCACTGTCCACTCTATTAGACACTCCTACCTAGTTGGTTCACCTTGTAGATGTAAAGTCAGAGACGGTCGCTCATCTATTGCTACTGTCTGAGTCGGTCATCTTCTAGACCTTCATCAGTGGTCACAGGACGCTGCCCACGGGGTGCTAGATGGCTAGATATTTTTGGTTGGTGGACTATTCTCAGTCCAGCAAGGACAGTGAGGTGTTTAGAAACTCCATCAGCATTGCACAACACAACACACACTAACACACCACCACCATGTCATTGTCACTGCAGTGCTGAGAATGATCCACCACCTAAATAATACCTGCTCTGTGGTGGTCCTGGGAGAGTCCTGACCATTGAAGAACAGCATGAAAGGGGGCTAACAAAGTATGTAGAGAAACAGATGGACTACAGTCAGTAATTTTAGAACTACAAAGTGCTTCTATATGGTAAGTAAAGCTGATAAAATGGACAGTGAGTGTAGAAACAAGGACATGTTATGGCTGATGAGTGTATCTAATGCAAGCCTCAGAACTGCCAGACCTGGATTCTTGTAGACAGATGTCTAAAAATGTAATTAAAGAATCTGTATTTATCAGCTTTTATTGATCTTGTTGGGCACTGCCAAGAAAATGGTAAAAATCACTGCTTCAGGCTCTTACCCAGTGAAACAGTGTGCGGCGGTGAGGACCCAGGAGCTGTGCACCAGCACCCCTCCACACATCATTGCTCCGTTCAGCTGCAGGTTGACAAGCCACGGCCAGCTTCCAGGAAGCGCTGGGGAGCCACCCATGATTCGTGAGCGTGGCTGGGTGAGGTTTCCTTTCACTGAAACCCTCTGACCACACACAGCTACAACACACAGAGGTAAGATGTCAGTATTGTTTCAGTCTCAAATGTACGTTTTTTTTTGCTGGATACTGTTTATATAAGAGAGACCTGGGACCAGTACTGAGAGCGCACTGACAAATTTCTAGGCTGTTTCGACCATCCACCTCCACAGACATTAGAGCCAGTCCTGTCTGTCCAGACGTCAGAATGAAATGGATTGCCGGATATCAGGGGTAGTTGACTAGCGTACTTTACAGCTGCCCCACCTGATTGCCCACAAACAATTTATTAATAATGGTAAGGAATTACCAGATATATTGCCAAAAATATGTGGGGATTTGTGCCCATTCAGCCAAAAGCATGCAAACATGAAGACCTGGCATGCAATTACCATTTCACTTCACTGTCTATTTGTCTGTCTGTCTGTCTGTCTGTCTGTCTGTCTGTCTGTCTGTCTGTCTGTCTGTCTATCTATCTATCTATCTATCTATCTAATCTATCTATCTATCTATCTATCTATCTATCTATCTATCTATCTATCTGTCTACCTGTCTATCTGTCTGTCTGTCTGTCTGTCTGTCTGTCTGTCTGTCTGTCTATCTATCTATCTATCTATCTATCTATCTGTCTGTCTACCTGTCTATCGATCTATCGGCCGGTCAGTCGATCGGTCTGTCTGTCTGTCTGTCTGTCTGTCTGTCTGTCTGTCTATCTATCTATCTATCTATCTATGAATCTGTCTATCTGTCCATTTATCAGAACCAACCAACCAAAATCTGTCTGTCTGTCTATCTATCTATATCTATCTGTTTGTTTGTCTGTCTATCTGTCTTTCAATCTATCTGTCTGTCTGTCCGTCCGTCTATCTCTGTGTCTGTCTGTCTGTCTGTCGGTTTATTTATCTGTCTATCTGTCTGTGTATCTGTCTAGCTGTCTATCTGTCTGTCTTTCAATCCTTCTGTCTGTATATTTATCTATCTGTATATTTGTCTGTCTGTCTATCTATCTGTCTGTCTATTTATCTGCATGTCTGTCTGTCTATCTATCTGTCTGCATGTCTGTCTATCTGTCTGTCTTTCAATCTATCTGTCTGTCTGTATATTTATCTATCTGTCTATCTATCTATCTATCTATCTATCTATCTATCTATCTATCTATCTATCTATCTATCTATCTATCTATCGGTCTGTCGGTCTGTCGGTCTGTCGGTCTATCTATTCATCAGAACCAAACCCAAATTCACGAGATGTCTAATGTGCCCCACCACCCCCAGCAAACTGTTGAAATAACCCTATTTGTGTGTGTAAGTGTGTGTACCCTGCATTTTGGTGTCTGTGGCTGGCTCCAGGTTCTGCATGGTGTTAATTAGGCTGCACTGTAACAGTCTGGAGCTGCAGCTTTCTCCCATGGTCCTGATGCAGGAGTCGGAGTGCAGTTCCGAGGTGGAGCAGCGGTGTTCGTAAAATCCACACAACTGACTCAAAGCCCAACTCCTCTCAGCCTCGTCGGACAAACCCTGAGCGCATCTGATCATATTACAGCTCGGCTCCACCGACGCAGACTCTGCAGATGCTGTGGAGTCATCATGATAAACATTATCATTTTATTAGAATCAGGCATCTATCATAAATAAAAATATAAAAAGGCTGTTGCTGATTATTCAAGCTGCATTTCCTGTAGCGTTTGGTACAAACACAGCCTGGAAACTATTCTAACTTATGAAATATTTTCATTTATGGAGCATATATGGGTTTAAAATATTATATATTTGTATTGCTTGGAAAACACTGTGACCAAAAGAGTGTTGTGCATTTCAAATGAGAATAACTTGAGTTGTTATACACCGACGAGGCATAACATTATGACCACTGACAGGTGAAGTGAATAACATTGATTATCTCTTCATCACGGCACCTGTTAGTGGGTGGGATGTATTAGGCAGCAAGTGAATATTTTATCCTTAAAATCGATGTGTTAGAAGCAGGAAAAATGGGCAAATGTAAGGATTTAAGCGAGTTTGATGAGGGCCAAATTGTGATGGCTAGACGACTGGGTCAGAGCATCTCCAAAACTGCAGCTCTTGTGGGATGTTTCTGGTCTGCAGTGGTCAGCATCTTCCAAAAGTGATACACCGCCAACAGGGTCTTGGGCGGACAAGGCTCATTGATGCACGTCGGGAGTGAAGGCCGGCCGGTGTGGTCCGATCCAACAGACGAGCTACTGTAGCTCAAATTGCTGAAGAAGTTAATTCTGGTTCTGATAGAAAGGTGTCAGAATACACAGTGCATCACAGTTTGTTGTGTATGGGGCTGCATAGTCCATCGTGGAAAGTGCCAACAATTGGCACGTGAGCAATCCAATTGAGCATCTGTGGGATGTGCTGGACAAACAAGTGGAGTCCATGCCTTGACGGGTCGTTTTGGCAGCAAAAAGGGGACCAACACAATATCTGTGATCACAGTGATCTGTATGGTAGGTGTACAGTGTATCACGAAAGTGAGTACACCCCTCACATTTCTGCAAATATTTCATTATATCTTTTCATGGGACAACACTATAGACATGAAACTCGGATATAACTTAGAGTAGTCAGTGTACAACTTGTATAGCAGTGTAGATTTACTGTCTTCTGAAAATAACTCAACACACAGCCATTAATGTCTAAATAGCTGGCAACATAAGTGAGTACACCCCACAGTGAACATGTCCAAATTGTGCCCAAATGTGTCGTTGTCCCTCCCTGGTGCCATGTGTCAAGGTCCCAGGTGTAAATGGGGAGCAGGGCTGTTAAATTTGGTGTTTTGGGTACAATTCTCTCATACTGGCCACTGGATATTCAACATGGCACCTCATGGCAAAGAACTCTCTGAGGATGTGAGAAATAGAATTGTTGCTCTCCACAAAGATGGCCTGGGCTATAAGAAGATTGCTAACACCCTGAAACTGAGCTACAGCATGGTGGCCAAGGTCATACAGCGGTTTTCCAGGACAGGTTCCACTCGGAACAGGCTTCGCCAGGGTCGACCAAAGAAGTTGAGTCCACGTGTTCGGCGTCATATCCAGAGGTTGGCTTTAAAAAATAGACACATGAGTGCTGCCAGCATTGCTGCAGAGGTTGAAGACGTGGGAGGTCAGCCTGTCAGTGCTCAGACCATACGCCGCACACTGCATCAACTCGGTCTGCATGGTCGTCATCCCAGAAGGAAGCTGACGCACAAGAAAGCCAGCAAACAGTTTGCTGAAGACAAGCAGTCCAAGAACATGGATTACTGGAATGCCCTGTGGTCTGACGAGACCAAGATAAACTTGTTTGGCTCAGATGGTGTCCAGCATGTGTGGCGGCGCCCTGGTGAGAAGTACCAAGACAACTGTATCTTGCCTACAGTCAAGCATGGTGGTGGTAGCATCATGGTCTTGGGCTGCATGAGTGTTGCTGGCACTGGGGAGCTGCAGTTCATTGAGGGAACATGAATTCCAACATGTACTGTGACATTCTGAAACAGAGCATGATCCCCTCCCTTCGAAAACTGGGCCTCATGGCAGTTTTCCAACAGGATAACGACCCCAAACACAACCTCCAAGATGACAACTGCCTTGCTGAGGAAGCTGAAGGTAAAGGTGATGGACTAAACCCAATTGAGCACCTGTGGCGCATCCTCAAGTGGAAGGTGGAGGAGTTTAAGGTGTCTAACATCCACCAGCTCCGTGATGTCATCACGGAGGAGTGGAAGAGGATTCCAGTAGCAACCTGTGCAGCTCTGGTGAATTCCATGCCCAGGAGAGTTAAGGCAGTGATAATAATGGTGGTCACACAAAATATTGACACTTTAGGCACAATTTGGACATGTTCACTGTGGGGTGTACTCACTTATGTTGCCAGCTATTTAGACATTAATGGCTGTGTGTTGAGTTATTTTCAGAAGACAGTAAATCTACACTGCTATACAAGTTGTACACTGACTACTCTAAGTTATATCCAAGTTTCATGTCTATAGTGTTGTCCCATGAAAAGATATAATAAAATATTTGCAGAAATGTGAGGGGTGTACTCACTTTCGTGATACACTGTAACTCATAAAAAAATGAATGAATGTACATATCTTAGGTGTGTATGTGTGTGTGTGTGCTCACCACATGATCCAGAGCGCTGTCCGCAGTTCTGAAATAGGCATGGCACACAGCCTTTGCAGCTAGCCTCCGCTTTGCTCCGCTCGACTATTGCAGCATCCACAGCAGAAAGAGCGCGAGCCAATGCTGCCTCCATCACCACGGTCCCTCTATCAGAAAGAGCTACAGAGAGAGAAAGATTTACTTTTACATTTGAAACTACCATTTACTCAAGGGGTTCCTTTATTTTTTTGCTTCATGTAACTGTAGACAGGCAAGGGTCAGTGGTCAGTGGTCAGGCAATGGCTTAAACTCTATTTATTAAGAATTTAACAAAACAAATGACATCACTTTGCTACATAGTCACTTTCTGGTGCATTTTTCCCAGCGCCGTACCAACTTTTTAATGCCATCAGCAAAAAATGTTTTTGGTTGAGTGCATAGCAGAGATGTTCACAAGTCACAAAATACAAGTCCGAGTCAAGTCACGAGTCAATATAATCTACACAAAACATAAAATGTAGCGTAGAAATAAACAAATAATATCTAAGTTCAGATAAAAAAACTACAACAGATTAGCGACTGTATTTTGCCGTTTTACTTAGTGCCTTTACTTTTCGAGGTACCTGTAAAAAGCTTAAACTGATATGTTTTATTTCATTGCAAAACAAAAGCGCACGATAAATCACGGCACAGCGGCCAAAATCCAAAACACAGCAAAAAAATCCATAACCACTGCTTACCTTAGCTTATGTTCTTCCAGATGCTATTAAATTTATAACCGTGTTTTCCATTAAGAATTTAATCCGTTGTTTTGTAAATGTGCTAATAATTAAAAACCTCCAAACTTTTCCCGGTTGTGAAGTAAAACACGAACTCGTTAGAAAGCCAATGAAGCGTTTCATTGACATAATCTGTGTGACGCAAACTGAACAAATGCAAATGACAGCATTTCTTACTAAAAATTTAAATCAGAAGGTCTGATTGGTTCAGAAAGCGGCCTTTCAACCATTAGTGCCAATTCTGTAGGAGCGTTCCATTCACACCAGCTGTTCCTATGAAGTGAACTGCGTAGGGTATTCCACCATTGTAAGTGAGATTCCAATCCAAAGGAGTGATCTCATCACTACGCTGGAAGCTGGCTGTAACGTTTACCCATTGTGTGCATTGCGGGTTAAGACTGCGTTATTAGAAAGCAGAAAATGACACGCCCAGAATGATGTCGGATCATACATATATACAGTGTATCACAAAAGTGAGTACACCCCTCACATTTCTGCAAATATTTCATTATATCTTTTCATGGGACAACACTATAGACATGAAACTTGGATATAACTTAGAGTAGTCAGTGTACAGCTCGTATAGCAGTGTAGATTTACTGTCTTCTGAAAATAACTCAACACACAGCCATTAATGTCTAAATAGCTGGCAACATAAGTGAGTACACCCCACAGTGAACATGTCCAAATTGTGCCAAACTGTGTCGTTGTCCCTCCCTGGTGTCATGTGTCAAGGTCCCAGGTGTAAATGGGGAGCAGGGCTGTTAAATTTGGTGTTTTGGGTACAATTCTCTCATACTGGCCACTGGATATTCAACATGGCACCTCATGGCAAAGAACTCTCTGAGGATGTGAGAAATAGAATTGTTGCTCTCCACAAAGATGGCCTGGGCTATAAGAAGATTGCCCTGAAACTGATAAGAACACCCTGAAACTGAGCTACAGCATGGTGGCCAAGGTCATACAGCGGTTTTCCAGGACAGGTTCCACTGGCTTCGCCAGGGTCGACCAAAGAAGTTGAGTCCACGTGTTCGGCGTCATATCCAGAGGTTGGCTTTAAAAAATAGACACATGAGTGCTGCCAGCATTGCTGCAGAGGTTGAAGACGTGGGAGGTCAGCCTGTCAGTGCTCAGACCATACGCCGCACACTGCATCAACTCGGTCTGCATGGTCGTCATCCCAGAAGGAAGCTGATGCACAAGAAAGCCAGCAAACAGTTTGCTGAAAACAAGCAGTCCAAGAACATGGATTACTGGAATGCCCTGTGGTCTGACGAGACCAAGATAAACTTGTTTGGCTCAGATGATGTCCAGCATGTGTGGCGGCGCCCTGGTGAGAAGTACCAAGACAACTGTATCTTGCCTACAGTCAAGCATGGTGGTGGTAGCATCATGGTCTTGGGCTGCATGAGTGTTGCTGGCACTGGGGAGCTGCAGTTCATTGAGGGAAACATGAATTCCAACATGTACTGTGACATTCTGAAACAGAGCATGATCCCCTCCCTTCGAAAACTGGGCCTCATGGCAGTTTTCCAACAGGATAACGACCCCAAACACAACCTCCAAGATGACAACTGCCTTGCTGAGGAAGCTGAAGGTAAAGGTGATGGACTAAACCCAATTGAGCACCTGTGGCGCATCCTCAAGTGGAAGGTGGAGGAGTTCAAGGTGTCTAACATCCACCAGCTCCGTGATGTCATCATGGAGGAGTGGAAGAGGATTCCAGTAGCAACCTGTGCAGCTCTGGTGAATTCCATGCCCAGGAGGGTTAAGGCAGTGCTGGATAATAATGGTGGTCACACAAAATATTGACACTTTGGGCACAATTTGGACATGTTCACTGTGGGGTGTACTCACTTATGTTGCCAGCCATTTAGACATTAATGGCTGTGTGTTGAGTTATTTTCAGAAGACAGTAAATCTACACTGCTATACAAGTTGTACACTGACTACTCTAAGCTATATCCAAGTTTTATTTCTATAGTGTTGTCCCATGAAAAGATATAATAAAGTATTTGCAGAAATGTGAGGGGTGTACTCACTTTTGTGATACACTGTATATATATATAATTGTCACATATAACTAATGTTAGTATGCTGACTTTTGTTGTATACAAGTCGTTTTTTGAGAGTCACGAGCCGAGTCATTTGAAACAAGTCAGAGTCGAGTCTAAAGTCGTTGTGTGTGTGAGCATAGCCACTGATGCACCACTGCTTTGACATCATCATCACATGACAATCTTCTTCCCCTTAAAGCTTCTTCGAGTGTTCCAAAAAGGTGGAAATTAGATAAATACGGACTATAAGCTCTCAGTCTCTCAGACACGACCAATTACTACTCCTTCCACCCTCACTGTTTCCAACCAAAACATAAAAGTGCAGAAACTTTTTGAAGATCCCTCCCCTTGTATTTGTATCATTTAACCTCTGTATCGGCACTAACCACACACAAACCTACTTGCTCAATGAATCCAAACACAAATGTACCTCATCAATGAAGTCACAAATGCACACATTAACATAAAACAGAATATGAGTGACATCACAAATAACGACATATGATTTCCCACAACTGGTATATTGACAAGTTGTCAAGCCATATAGATACTGATAATAACCTGATCAACTACACAGCTAAATATAACAATCCACAATAAGCAGATAAATCGGTAACATGTGAGGGTGTCATGATTGGGCCAAATTTTGTGAGAGCATTGTCAGTAAAAAAAAATCCGAATTTCCCCCATGGGGGGTGGTCTGGGTCCTTACTGTGTGGAGACAGAGCTGTTACTTATTCGTGGAGATCAATCTCCAACCCAGGATCTAGTCATCTCTCTTGATGACTCCCAGATCAGACCATCTGATAATGTAAGAAACCTTGGTGTTGTCCTGGATAACCAGCTAAAATAGCTGCAGACCTGTCTACCGCCAAAAGCGCCAACAATGGGCATGTGAGCATGGGAACTGGACCACGAAGAAATGAAAGAAGGTGGCCTGGTCTGATGAATCACATTGCAACTTAAAGAAGGTAAAGGATCTGCTACTAATATATTGGTACCAGATACCACAGCACACCTTCTGGGTCTAGTGGAGTCCATGCTTCAACGGGTCATAGCTGTTTTGGCAGCAAAAGGGGGACCAAGACAATATTAGGAAGGTGGTCATAATGTTATGCCTGATCGGTGTATGTGTATAATATTACCTTGCAAAACCTTTCTGTCATAGGCTTGGACTTAAATCTTGTATTAATCAGCCATTGCTGCTGCTTTATATTTGCTTTATGTGGTGTTTATGCCCTGTGTATGTAGTCTTTATTAATAATACTGTATAAAGGCAAGCACACTAGTTATAAGCTGTAATAAGATCATCAGTAACCAACAACCAGGCTGCTATATCTATGTTACTATAACATGCACTAGGCACAAGGCAGGAACAACCTGGACAGTGCGCCAATTAATTGCAGGATTAAGGCAGAGCTAATCATTTCTGCATAGACACCCAGCCAGCTGCAGCACTGCTTAGATTCGAACCCAGATCTCAGCAGTAGTGGGCTGGCAAAATAGACAGGCAGTCAAGCCCCATGCATTAAAATGCATGTTACCAAAATATGATGTGCTGTAAGACATGGAGACATTTCTTTACACTTCTGTATGCTCTGGCTTACCGTTAAGTGTGCTTTGCGGCATCCTGTACACTTCTCTTCCCACAGGTGCAGCCACACACCAGCCAATCAGCATCACCGCCACCAGTGAGATCATCAGCATGATTCCACTCCACCTGTCGCCAAAACAAGGTCCAGTGTAACGTAAAACTCCCTCAGACACTATGTCTCACAGACACGGCTTGTTTTTCTTAAGGCTGGTTGTGTCTGGGTTCTGCCTGTGCCTCCCGCCTCCTTTTGGGTTCTCTCCCACACCCGTACTCTCTCCAGACATCTGTCTGTGGTGTAGAGAAACAATAGAGGAGTACGAATCAGCCCGGCGATATATACGGCCTCGTCAGCCAACGCAGGGATAGAAAGGGGGGTAGCACTGCTCCCCTTTATCTCTGCCAATGCACAACCAGCAGAATTCATTAAGATTGTGAGATCAAATTAAGAGCAAAAAGTAGAGCGAGACAGAGAGAGAGAGAGAGAGAGAGAGAGAGAGAGAGAGAGAGAGAGAGAGAGAGAGAGAGAGTGATAGTGTGGGTGTCATTTAGATGGTCAATGAAAAGGGCATTGTCTGGCTTTCCACTGAGACTGGCCGCTTCAAAGCCACGCACTGATCACAGATGCGCTGCCCTGCTTGATTACTTTCATTCTTTAATATCTAATAATAAGACAGAAAGAAAATTACAACCCCAAATCAGAAAAAGTTGGGACAGCATGGAAAATGCAAATAATAAAAAAATACTTTGACTTTTGATTGATCAGACATGCAACACATTCCAAAAAAAGTTAGGACAGACCCTGACAGACTGGATGTTTTTTTTTGTCTTTGGTCTGGAACACACAGCGTCTATTTTTTCAAAAAAAGACCTGCAATGCTAATTTCATCTGACCACAATACACGTTTCCACTGTGTGATGGTCCATCCTAGGTGCCTCCGAGCCCAGAGGAGTTTAACATAAGGCTTGTTGTTTGCACAGTAAAGTTTTAAGTAGTATTTGAGCATGTAACTCTGTATTGTAGAGCCTGACAAAAGTTTGACAAAGTAATCCCTCACCCATGTGGTTATATCAGCTATTGTTGAGTGGCGTTTTTTGATGCAGTGCCGTCTGAGTGATCGAAGATCACGAGTGTTCAGCTTAAGCTTGCACCTTTGCCGTTTATGCACTGAAATTCCTCCCGATTCCTTAAATGGTTTAATGATATTCTGCACTGTAGA
The DNA here is from genome assembly GCF_030014385.1 of Trichomycterus rosablanca. Taxonomy (NCBI): domain Eukaryota; kingdom Metazoa; phylum Chordata; class Actinopteri; order Siluriformes; family Trichomycteridae; genus Trichomycterus; species Trichomycterus rosablanca. The sequence goes on from NC_086012.1 coordinate 9,820,701, forward strand.
GGGAGAAATATGCAAATCCCTTCCAATCTTTCTTTGAGGTACATTGTTTTTAAACATTTCAATCATTTTCACACACATTTGTTGACAAACTGGAGATCCTCTGATCATCTTTGCTCATCAAAGACTCGGCCTTTCCTGGATGCTGCTTTTGTACCAAACCATGATTACAATCACCTGTTTGACATCACCTCATTATTAGTTGTTTCACCTCATTAGTAGCCCTAAATTGCCCCCATCTCACATTTTTTTGGAATGTGTTGCAGGCCTGAAATGCAGGAATGAAGGTATATTAACAAATGAAATGAAGCAGACAAAACGTGAAAAATCTTGTGTTCAAACTGTCTGCAATCACATGAAAGTAAATGTAAGGAAAAAAGTTGGGACAGTATGGAAAATGCAAATAAAATACAAACAGTGTTCCTTACATTTAATTTGACTTTTTTTTGATTGCAGACAGTTTAAACTTGAGATATTGCATGTTTTATCTGCTCAACTTCATTTCATCTGTTAATATACCTCCATTCCTGCATTTCAGGCCTGCAAAACATTCCAAAAAAAAGTTGGGATGGGGCCAATTTAGGGCTAGTAATGAGGTAAAAATAACTAAATAATGATGTGATGTCAACAGGTGATTGTAATCATGGTTTGGTACAAAGCAGCATCCAGGAAAGGCCGAGTCTTTGATGAGCAAAGATGATTAGAGGATCTCCAGTTTGTCAACAAATGTGTGAGAAAATGATTGAAATGTTTAAAAACAATGAACCTTAAAGAAAGATTGGAAGGGATTTGCATATTTCTCCCTCTACAGTGCAGAATATCATTAAATGATGCAAGGAATCGGTAGGAATTTCAGTGCATAAAGGCCAAGAGCACAAGCTTAAGCTGAATACCTGTGATCTTCGATCCCTCAGACGGCACTGCATCAAGAACCGCCACTCAACAATAGCTGATATAACCACATGGGTGAGGGATTACTTTGGCAAACCTTTGTCCAGCACTACAATACAGAGTTACATGCACAAATGCCACTTAAAACTTTACTGTGCAAAAAAGAAGCCTTATGTTAACCATGGAAAAAATGGATGTCGTATGCTCTGGACCAAGGACGAAATGGACCATCCAGACTGTTATCAGCAAAATGGTAAATTCTTTACCGTCCCAACTGTTTTGGAATGTATTGCAGGCCTGAAATGCAAGAATGGATGTTTATTAATAAATGAAATGAAGTTGAGCAGACAAAACATAATATATCTCAGGTTCATCCTGTCTGCAGTGAACTAAACGTCAATGTAAATGTAAGAAACGCTGCATTATTTTCGCTGTCACTACTTTGGGGTTGTATTTGGTCCTCACGTAATACTTTTCTCTGTTTTTCTTTGTTCAGAGTTTTCTAAGTGCTAATGGCCAGCCACTTTTCCACCTCATTACTCTTTGTTATTATTCTAATGAACCACTCAGGGCTCATGTCCTACTTCTCACTGTTCAGTCTGAACAAGACAATGAGCAGCCTATACTTAAAAGTGAACTCTATAGCTTGATGATAGTTTTAAAATGGACCATGGGTGTTTTTGTTCTGTACATAGGTCTTTATTTCTTACAATAACATTACAATGACACTATAAGTGGAGAATATTAAAAAACATATTAAACAGCTTAACTTTTTTTATTTTACGTTATTTTTTACATAATGATTAATAATTAATAAAAGGTCCTATCAGTTTTACAATTTTACTTGCAACTTTTAACACAATTTTTATCATTCTATCTTCCAGTTGATCAAGATTACTAAAAGTTGATGCCCAGGTGGCACATAACATATTCTGCTAGCACACCAGTACTGAGATTCTGAAACTCGGTGTTACCACTGGTCGGCTGGGCGCCATCTAGTGGGCATAATTGGCAGTGCCTGTAGCAGACACGGTTCTGCTAGAGCGGGATGACCAGACTATGTGGGTTGGGTCTGAGAGGAGGCGTGAGCAGCAGTATACCCACCTCGACTGCAATCAGGGATCCTTCAGCAGCCGAAGACAAATTGACTACGCTAAATTGGGGAGAAAATGGGAGAAAATGCATAAATTAAATAGAAAAAAAAGATGACTAAAAATGATGATTTTTATTAATTAATTAATTAATTTTCATAATTTACCACCACTTTATCCTTACTGTATGCAATGCAGTAACACATCCCAGACCGGTCGCCTATTGCTAGGAGTATGGTATTTATCAAAACTGCATTGCCGGGTGGCATTTTTATTCAGTTAATAAAAATGTAGATGTAATCAGTCAGTCAGGGTGTTGTTGTAATGACAGACTAAGTATGTAGTGATGTAAAGAAATGTAGTAGAATAGCATCATTGTTTTAAAAACATTACATGATTTAGTAATTTTGCACTTTCTGACATTTTCTTGGTGGTGAATTAGGTGTGTATATATACTGTATATATATACAGTGTATCACAAAAGTGAGTACACCCCTCACATTTCTGCAGATATTTAAGTATATCTTTTCATGGGACAACACTGACAAAATGACACTTTGACACAATGAAAAGTAGTCTGTGTGCAGCTTATATAACAGTGTAAATTTATTCTTCCCTCAAAATAACTCAATATACAGCCATTAATGTCTAAACCACCGGCAACAAAAGTGAGTACACCCCTAAGAGACTACACCCCTAAATGTCCAAATTGAGCACTGCTTGTCATTTTCCCTCCAAAATGTCATGTGATTTGTTAGTCTTACTAGGTCTCAGGTGTGCATAGGGAGCAGGTGTGTTCAATTTAGTAGTACAGCTCTCACACTCTCTCATACTGGTCACTGAAAGTTCCAACATGGCACCTCATGGCAAAGAACTCTCTGAGGATCTTAAAAGACGAATTGTTGTGCTACATGAAGATGGCCAAAGCTACAAGAAGATTGCCAACACCCTGAAACTGAGCTGCAGCACAGTGGCCAAAATCATCCAGCGTTTTAAAAGAGCAGGGTCCACTCAGAACAGACTCGCGTTGGTCGTCCAAAGAAGCTGAGTGCACGTGCTCAGCGTCACATCCAACTGCTGTCTTTGAAAGATAGGCGCAGGAGTGCTGTCAGCATTGCTGCAGAGATTGAAAAGGTGGGGGGTCAGCCTGTCAGTGCTCAGACCATACGCCGCACACTACATCAAATTGGTCTGCATGGCTGTCACCCCAGAAGGAAGCCTCTTCTGAAGTCTCTACACAAGAAAGCCCGCAAACAGTTTGCTGAAGACATGTCAACAAAGGACATGGATTACTGGAACCATGTCTTATGGTCTAATGAGACCAAGATTCATTTGTTTGGTTCAGACGGTCTCAAGCATGTGTGGCGGCAATCAGGTGAGGAGTACAAAGATAAGTGTGTCATGCCTACAGTCAAGCATGGTGGTGGGAATGCCATGGTCTGGGGCTGCATGAGTGCAGCAGGTGTTGGGGAGTTACATTTCATTGAGGGACACATGAACAATATGTACTGTGAAATACTGAAGCAGAGCATGATCCCCTCCCTCCGGAAACTGGGTCGCAGGGCAGTGTTCCAGCATGATAATGACCCCAAACACACCTCTAAGACGACCACTGCTTTATTGAAGAGGCTGAGGGTAAAGGTGATGGACTGGCCAAGCATGTCTCCAGACCTAAACCCAATAGAACATCTTTGGGGCATCCTCAAGCGGAAGGTGGAGGAGCGCAAAGTCTCGAATATCCGCCAGCTCCGTGATGTCGTCATGGAGGAGTGGAAAAGCATTCCAGTGGCAACCTGTGAAGCTCGGGTAAACTCCATGCCCAGGAGAGTTAAGGCAGTTCTGGGAAATAATGGTGGCCACACAAAATATTGACACTTCAGGAACTTTCACTAAGGGGTGTACTCACTTTTGTTGCCGGTGGTTTAGACATTAATGGCTGTATATTGAGTTATTTTGAGGAAAGAATAAATTTACACTGTTATATAAGCTGCACACAGACTACTTTTCATTGTGTCAAAGTATCATTTTGTCAGTGTTGTCCCATGAAAAGATATACTTAAATATCTGCAGAAATGTGAGGGGTGTACTCACTTTTGTGATACACTGTATATATATATATACTGGTGCTGGTCATAAAATTAGAATATCATGAAAAAGTTGATTTATTTCAGTAATTCCATTCAAAAAGTGAAACTTGTATATTATATTCATTCATTACACACAGACTGATATATTTCAAATGTTTATTTATTTTAATGTTGATGATTAATACAAACCAATAAGACCAATACAAAAAAAAAAAGATTTTTAGAAATCTTGGCCAACTGAAAAGTATGAACATGAAAAGTATGAGCATGTACAGCACTCAATACTTAGTTGGGGCTCCTTTTGCCTGGATTACTGCAGCAATGCGGCGTGGCATGGAGTCCATCAGTCTGTGGCACTGCTCAGGTGTTTTGAGAACCCAGGTTGCTCTGATAGTGGCCCTCAGCTCTTCTGAATTGTTGGGTCTGGCGTATCGCATCTTCCTCTTCACAATACCCCATAGATTTTCTATGGGGTTAAGGTCAGGCGAGTTTGCTGGCCAATTAAGAACAGGGATACCATGGTCCTTAAACCAGGTACTGGTAGCTTTGGCACTGTGTGTAGGTGCCAAGTTCTGTTGGAAAATGAAATCTGCATCTCCATAAAAATGGTCAGCAGCAGGAAGCATGAAGTGCTCTAAAACTTCCTGGTAGATGGCTGCGTTGACCTTGGACCTCAGAAAACACAGTGGACCAACACCAGCAGATGACATGGCACTCCAAACCATCACTGACTGTGGAAACTTTACACTGGACCTCAAGCAACGTGGATTCTGTGCCTCTCCTCTCTTCCTCCAGACTCTGGGACCTTGATTTCCAAAGGTAATGCAAAATTTACTTTCATCAGAGAACATAACTTTGGACCACTCAGCAGTCCTTTTTGTCTTTAGCCCAGGCGAGACGCTTCTGACGCTGTCTCTTGTTGAAGAGTGGCTTGACACAAGGAATGCGACAGCTGAAACCCATGTCTTGCATACGTCTGTGCGTGGTGGTTCTTGAAGCACTGACTCCAGCTGCAGTCCACTCTTTGTGAATCTCCCCCACATTTTTGAATGGGTTTTGTTTCACAATCCTCTCCAGGGTGCGGTTATCCCTATTGCTTGTACACTTTTTTCTACCACATCTTTTCCTTCCCTTCGCCTCTCTATTAATGTGCTTGGACACAGAGTTTCACTTTTTGAAAGGAATTACTGAAATAAATCAACTTTTTCATGATATTCTAATTTTATGACCAGCACCAGTATATATATATATATATATATAGGATACATTCTTGAAGATACACAAATGCACTTTTGCATTTTTTTTAACATTAGAATTGTAATAAAATCCTTTTTTTATCTTTAATAAAAAAATCACTGTTTCATGTGTGGATTTAGACAGGCCGATGGTAAAACACTACACCATTGAAAGAATGGTGAGAAAACATTTATCTAAAATGAAGAGTAAATAAATAATGGGTGCAAGGGGTTAAGAGGGAAATGAGAACATCAAAGAATGGGAGAGAGGCTGCATGGATAAAAGCGTGGAGCCGCTGGACAAACCACAAACGCACCTACCGCCACCATTCAGCCTTCTATTGTCTAACCCTCTCTGTTCTTCCATTCTTCACCCTTTGATGTGAATAATCAGCTCTCTATGTACTCCTCTCTCTCTGTGGTTGTCGCTCTCTTATTTTTTTTTACTAATTAAACTGTAGGAAAAAAACAATGTGAACAGTAATTCTGAAATAGCAGAATTAGAAATGTTCGATACAAGAAATGTTTCATATATGTGTGATTAGCATAGATACCATTTACTGCGAAGGGAATAAGTAGTTTCATTTGCCAGACGATATCAAAACAATCTGGAACATTGGCTTTAAATGGCTAGGAAAAGATCCATGTAAACTCTAATTTTCTTTTAGAAAAAGTTGGGACAATAGAAAATGCAAATGCGAAGTTTCCTACATTTACTTTGACTTTTATTTGATTGCAGACAGTTTGAACCCAAGATATTTCATGTTTTATCTGCTTAACTTCTTTTCATCTGTTAATATACCTCCATTGCTGCATTTCAGATCTGCAATACATCCCAAAAAAGTTGGAACGGGGGCAATTTAGGGCTAGTAATGAGGTGAAAAAACTAAATAATGATGTGATTCCAAACAGGTGATTGTAATCATGGTTTGGTACAAAAGCAGCATCCAGGAAATGCTGAGTCTTTGATGAGCAAAGATGATCAGAGGATCTCCAGTTTGTCAACAGATGCATGAGAAAATGATTGAAATGTTTAAAAACAATGAACCTCAAAGAAATATTGGAAGGGATTTGCATATTTCTCCCTCTACAGTGCATAATATCATCAAACCATTCAAGGGCGCAAGCTTAAGCTGAATGCCTGTGATCTTCGATCCCTTAGACGGCACTGCATCAAGAACCACCACTCAACAATAGCTGATATAACCACATGGGTGAGGGATTACGTTGGCAAACCTTTGTCAAGCACTACAATACAGAGTTACATGCACAAATGCCACTTAAAACTTTACTGTGCAAAAAAAAAAGCCTAAGTGTTAAAGTGGCGTCGACTTCTAGACAATTGTCTAATACTACTAGCTTATACTGTATATACACAACATTAAAAGTATCTCCTTGTTTCTACACTCACTGTCCATTTCATCAGCTCCACTTACCATATAAAAGCACTTTGTAGTTCTACAATTACTGACTGTAGTCCCTCTTTTTCTCTGCATGCTTTGTTAACCCCCTTTCATGCTGTTCTTCAATTGTCAGGACTCTCCCAGGACCACCACAGAGTAGGTATTATTTAGGTGGTGGATCATTCTCAGCACTGCAGTGACACTGACATGGTAGTGGTGTGTTAGTGTGTGTTGTGCTGGTATGACACAGCTGGATAAGACACAGCAATGCTGATGGAGTTTTTTAAACACCTCACTGTCACTGCTGGACTGAGAATAGTCCACCAACCAAAAATATATCCAGCCAACAGTGACCCATGGGCAGCATCCTGTGACCACTGATGAAGGTCAAAAAGATGACCAACTCAAACAGCAGCAATAGATGAGCAATCGTCTCTGACTTTACATCTACAAGATGGACCAACTAGGTAAGAGTGTCTAATAGAGTGGACAGTGCGTGGACATGGTATTTAAAAACTCCAACACACACTAACACACCACCACCATGTCATTGTCACTGCAGTGCTAAGAATCATTCACCACCTAAATAATACCTGCTCTGTGGTGGTCCTGTGGGGGTCCTGACCATTGAAAAACAGCATGAAAGGAGGCTAACAAAGTATGCAGAGAAACAGATGGACTACAATAAAGCGCTTCTATATGGTAAGTGGAGCTGATAAAATGGACAGTGAGTGTAGAAACAAGGAGGCAGTTTTAATGTTATGGCTGAGCGGTATATACAGTATTGTTCAAAAAAATAGCAGTGATTTTTAAAAAGCGAATAAAGCACAAAATCATTATAATAACTTTTATTTCCATAAATGCAAACGCACTGAAAATACTACACTTTCAATTCTAAATCAAAACATTAACTAAATTTAGCCAGTTTGTGTTAATCCTTTACAGAAAGTTAAGAAAAATGAATATTAGGCTGTTCAAAATAATAGCAGTGCCAGCATTTTTCTTTAAAAACTAAAAAAATGTATCTATAACATGAAAATTTTTTTGAGGTTTCACTTTACTTTAAATTACTGAACTAATATTCAGTGGCATAACAATTGTTTTCGAGATCTGTGTTGCATGGAGTCGACCAACTTCTGGCACCTCTGAACAGGTATTCCAGTCCAGGATGATTAGACTACATTCCACAGTTCTTCTGCAATTTTGGGTTTTGCCTCAAAAAAACACGTTTCAGATTTCAGCCCACAAGTTCTCTCTGGGATTGAAGTCAGGGGATTGGGCTGGCCACTCTATTACCTCAATCTTGTTTGTCTGTAACCAAGATGTTTTGGGTCATTGTCATGTTGAAACACCCATTTTAAGGACATTTCTTCTTCAACATAGGGCAACAGGATCTCCTCAAGTATTCTGATATATTTAAACTGATCCATGATCCCTCGTATGTGATAAATAGATGTAACACCATGGTATGAAAAACATCCCCATATCATCATTTTGCACCACCATGCTTTACTGTCTTCACAGTGAACTTTGGCTTGAATTCAGTGCTCTAGGGTTGTCTGACATACTGTCTACGGCCACTAGACCCAAAAAGAACAATTTTGCTTTCATCAGTCCACAAATGTTGAGCCATTTCTCTTTGGACCAGTCAATGTGTTCCTTGGCAAATTTGAACCCATTCAGGACACGTCTTTTTCTTAACAACGGGACTTTGCAGGAGTTCTTGCTGGTAAATTGGCTTCACTTAATCATCTTCTGTACTTACTGGTAACTTCAGATGTTCCTTGATCTTTCTGGAGGTGATCATTGGCTGAGCTTTTGCCATTCTGGCTATTCTCTGATCCATTTGAACAGTAGTTCCACGCTTTCTTCTGCGTCTTTCAGGTTTTGGTTGTCACTTTAAGGCATTTTAGCTGAGCAGCCAATAATTTGCTGCACTTCTCTGTATGTTTTTTCCCTCTACAATCAACGTTTTAATCAAAGTACGCTGTTCATCAGAACAATGTCTGGAACAACCCATTTTACCCAATATTTCAAAAGGAAATGAGCTATGACCAACCTGTGCAACATTTGCCCCCCTCCTACATTAAATAAGGACCAAAATTGACACCCGTTCTTCTGCATAATTAATGACTTCACCAATTGAACTCCTCACTGCTATTATTTTGAACAACCCCCTTTCAATCAATGCTTCAATTACTCAGAATGAGTGGGATGCATGTCCTAATTGTTGGATTTGTTTTGTTTTCATTACTCTACTACACTTTCAAGTGAATTTTTTGCTATGTAGAAATATCACTTCTACTAAAAACAGTGATTTATCAAGTTAATGGTGTTGGACTGCTATTTTTTTGAACACTACTGTATATACAGTGCCTTGCAAAAGTATTCGGCCCCCTTGAACTTTTCAACCTTTTGCCACATTTCAGGCTTCAAACATAACGATATGAAATTGTAATTTTTTGTGAAGAATCAACAACAAGTGGGACACAATCGTGAAGTGGAACGAAATTTATTGGATATTTTAAACTTTTTTTTGAAATAAAAAACTAAAAAGTGGGGCGTGCAATATTATTCAGCCCCTTTACTTTCAGTGCAGCAAACTCACTGCAGAAGTTCAGTGAGGATCTCTGAATGATCCAATGTTGACCTAAATGACTGATGGTGATAAATAGAATCCACCTGTGTGTAATCAAGTCGCCGTATAAATGCACCTGCTCTGTGATAGTCTCAGAGTTCTGTTTAAAGCGCAGAGAGCATCATGAAGACCAAGGAACACACCAGGCAGGTCCGAGATACTGTTGTGGAGAAGTTTAAAGCCGGATTTGGATACAAAAAGATTTCCCAAGCTTTAAACATCTCAAGGAGCACTGTGCAAGCGATCATATTGAAATGGAAGGAGTATCAGACCACTGCAAATCTACCAAGACCCGGCCGTCCCTCTAAACTTTCAGCTCAAACAAGGAGAAGACTGATCAGAGATGCAGCCAAGAGGCCCATGATCACTCTGAATGAACTGCAGAGATCTACAGCTGAGGTGGGAGACTCTGTCCACAGGACACAATCAGTCGTACACTGCACAAATCTGGCCTTTATGGAAGAGTGGCAAGAAGAAAGCCATTTCTCAAAGATATCCATAAAAAGTCACCTGGGAGACACACCAAACATGTGGAAGGTGCTCTGGTCAGATGAAACCAAAATCGAACTTTTTGGCCACAATGCAAAACGTTATGTTTGGCGTAAAAGCAACACAGCTCATCACCCTGAACACACCATCCCCACTGTCAAACATGGTGGTGGCAGCATCATGGTTTGGGCCTGCTTTTCTTCAGCAGGGACAGGGAAGATGGTTAAAATTGATGGGAAGATGGATGGAGCCAAATACAGGACCATTCTGGAAGAAAACCTGTTGCAGTCTGCAAAAGACCTGAGACTGGGATGGAGATTTATCTTCCAACAAGACAATGAACCAAATCATAAAGCAAAATCTACAATGGAATGGTTCACAAATAAACGTATCCAGGTGTTAGAATGGCCAAGTCAAAGTCCAGACCTGAATCCCATCGAGAATCTGTGGAAAGAGCTGAAAACTGCTGTTCACAAACGCTCTCCATCCAACCTCACTGAGCTCGAGCTGTTTTGCAAGGAAGAATGGGCAAAAATTTCTGTCTCTCGATGTGCAAAACTGATAGAGACATACCCCAAGCGACTTGCAGCTGTAATCGCAGCAAAAGGTGGCGCTACAAAGTATTAACGCAAGGGGGCCGAATAATATTGCACGCCCCACTTTTCAGTTTTTTATTTCTAAAAAAAGTTTAAAATATCCAATAAATTTCGTTCCACTTCACGATTGTGTCCCACTTGTTGTTGATTCTTCACAAAAAATTACAATTTCATATCGTTATGTTTGAATGTGGCAAAAGGTTGAAAAGTTCAAGGGGGCCGAATACTTTTGCAAGGCACTGTATATATATATATATATATATATATATATATATATATATATATATATATATATATATATATATATATATATGTATATATATATATATATGTATATATATATATATATATATATACAGTAGTGTTCAAAAATATATATATGCTCTCAACACTTTATAAAAACCTCTCTATGAAGTGCTGGTCCTTCCCAGAAATTCCTGTGGCAAGTACAGGATGTTGTGTCTAGCAGTGCTTCTCCATTACTGTTAACCAAAGTAATACACATCTGGAGAAAAATATTTAGTTCAGAGCAATTAGTACATTTATTATTATTTATATATATATATATATTTTTTTTTTTTCAAGAAAATGACAGATTTGGTGAAAGAAAAGCACAAAACAGAAAAACACAAAAAAGTAGAACCGATAGTTTTACACTCATTTTAACAGTATATAAAGTCTTTCATGTTATCACACAAACAAAACAAAATCAGCTAAATTCAGCTAAATTCAAACATTGAACAGTTTTAATGCGGCTAAATTCCCCAAAATCAAAGTTACTGTTGTTTGTTAGCATGTGGAGTAGTGTTTTGGGGTGCTGGAACATTCGCTCTTGCTTGTGATTTTAAAGCGAGCTTTGTGCCGTCTGGCGACTTCTTCTGCTCGGGAGTTTGAGAAGACATGGAGGTGGATGAAGATGCAGCAGCAGTCAGCATCTGACAAATGTTCGACACCTACAAGGAGCCAAAAAATTAAAAACACAAAAATATGAATATAACAGAAAGATACCGAATTAAAAACACACTTTAAGGAACATAGTTTGTAGACATCAGCTGAAGCTAGATGTTTTAAGCTCAAAAATCCAAAATACTTCCTCTTATTTCAAGGTTTACTTCAAGGTTATACACCCAAGCAATGAACAAGCACACTGCTAAGCAAAAGGGGACCATTTATTGGACACAGAGACACCTCTTGGTACTGGCCCCCATCTCGGTCCAACCTCTGTGGCTGACCAAATTAATAATATTTTATTTGGTTAAACTGAGGTGAATGTCCAGTTATGTTTACAAATCTAACAGACTCACCTCTGTTTGGATTTGCTGCTGGGCTTGATGATGACGCTCTCGGCTCTGTTTTACTCTGTGTACCTGCAGCTCTATTGCACAGCACACATTCTCACAGCTAACGCACCTACAAACACGTATGCAAACACACACACACACACACACACAATTCAATCACATTAAAATTCAGGTCTTTATGGCAGAAATAAGTAAAAGGCATAATAGCCCAGATAAAGATTCTCTGGTCTAATGAGATTGAACTGTTTGGGCAGAAAAGCCTGGCCTGGTGGCAACATGCTATGGGCGTGCATCACAAATGCAGGGACAGAGAGACTTGTGGAAAGTGGGTGATTGATTATTGCTGGCAAGTACAGAAAAATACTGGAAGAAAAAATTTAGACTGGAGCAACAGTTCACTTTTTAACACCCACAAAAATTGCTGGAGTGGCTTCAGGTCAAGTATCTGAATGTCCTTGGCTGGCTCAGCAAAGCCTAGACTAAACCCAAATAAATAACTGCAGAGAGACTTGAAAATGGCAGATCACAAACACTTGCCATCCAATCTAATTGAGCTTGTGAAGATCTGTCACTGAGGATGGGATAAACTGGCCAAATTTACAGTCAAGCCGGAAAGTCTGCACACCCCTTTCACCGTCTCCACGATTTATTACGTTACAGACTCATTCTATAATACAGGGGTTGGACAAAATAACAGAAACACCTGTCATTTTAGTGTGGCAGGTTTCATGGCTAAATTGGACCAGTCTGGTGGCCAATCTTCATTAATTGCACATTGCACCAGTAAGAGCAGAGTGTGAAGGTTCAATTAGCAGGGTAAGAGCACAGTTTTGCTCAAAATATTGCAATGCACACAACATTATGGGTGACATACCAGAGTTCAAAAGAGGACAAATTGTTGGTGCACGTCTTGCTGGCGCATCTGTGACCAAGACAGCAAGTCTTTGTGATGTATCAAGAGCCACGGTATCCAGGGTAATGCCAGCATACCACCAAGAAGGACAAACCACATCCAACAGGATTAACTGTGGACGCAAGAGGAAGCTGTCTGAAAGGGATGTTCGGGTGCTAACCCGGATTGTATCCAAAAAACATAAAACCACGGCTGCCCAAATCACGGCAGAATTAAATGTGCACCTCAACTCTCCTGTTTCCACCAGAACTGTCCGTCGGGAGCTCCACAGGGTCAATATACACGGCCGGGCTGCTATAGCCAAACCTTTGGTCACTCGTGCCAATGCCAAACGTCGGTTTCAATGGTGCAAGGAGCACAAATCTTGGGCTGTGGACAATGTGAAACATGTATTGTTCTCTGATGAGTCCACCTTTACTGTTTTCCCCACATCCGGGAGAGTTACGGTGTGGAGAAGCCCCAAAGAAGCGTACCACCCAGACTGTTGCATGCCCAGAGTGAAGCATGGGGGTGGATCAGTGATGGTTTGGGCTGCCATATCATGGCATTCCCTTGGCCCAATACTTGTGCTAGATGGGCGCGTCACTGCCAAGGACTACCGAACCATTCTGGAGGACCATGTGCATCCAATGGCGGTGCCGTGTATCAGGATGACAATGCACCAATACACACAGCAAGACTGGTGAAAGATTGGTTTGATGAACATGAAAGTGAAGTTGAACATCTCCCATGGCCTGCACAGTCACCAGATCTAAATATTATTGAGCCACTTTGGGGTGTTTTGGAGAAGCGAGTCAGGAAACGTTTTCCTCCACCAGCATCACGTAGTGACCTGGCCACTATCCTGCAAGAAGAATGGCTTAAAATCCCTTTGACCACTGTGCAGGACTTGTATATGTCATTTCCAAGACGAATTGACGCTGTATTGGCCGCAAAAGGAGGCCCTACACCATACTAATAAATTATTGTGGTCTAAAACCAGGTGTTTCAGTTATTTTGTCCAACCCCTGTAGATTAAGTTCTTTTTTTTGTTACCCTTTCATATGACACTCAAAAGTGAGCTGAGGTGCATTTTGTTTTCACTGATACTGCTTGAGATGTTTCTACAATTTAATTGGAGTCCACCTGTGGTACATTCAGTTGATTGGACATGATTATATTGCCAACAGCTGCCTATATAAGGTCCCACAGTTGACAGCTCATATCAGAGCAAACTCCAAGCCATGGGGTCAAAGGAATTATCTGCAGACCTCAGAAACAGGAGTGTTGAGGCATAGACCTAGAGAAGAGTACAGAAAAATTGCTGCAACTCCCAAAGAGCACAGTGGCCACCATCATTTGTAAATGGATGAAGTTTGGAACCACCAAAAATCTTCCTAGACCTGGCCACCCGGCCAAACTGAGTGATCGTGGAAGACGGGCCTTGGCCAGGGAGGTGAGCAGGAACCCGAGGGTCACTCTGACAGAGCTCCAGCGTATCCTTGTGGAGATGGGAGAACCAGAATCAGAAGTTCAACCATCCAGGCAGCACTCCACAAATCATGGTAGATTGGTCAAACGGAAGATACTCCTTACTAAAAGGCACATGACAGCCCGCTTGGAGTTTGCCAAAGGGCACCAAGAGGACTCGCAAACCATGAGAAACAAGATTCTCTGGTCTGATTAAACCAAAATTGAAACTTTTGGCCTGAATACCAAGCATCACGACTGGAGGAAACCAGGCACCGCTCATCACCTGGCTGTGCCGTCCCTACAGTGAAGCATGGCGGTGGCAGCATCATGATGTGGGAATGTTTATCAGCAGCGGGACTGGGGCGACTAGTCCTGATAGAGGGAAAGATGAAGGCAGCTAAGTACACCGAGATCCTTGAAGAAAACCTGCTCCAGAGGGCTCTGGACCTCAGACTGGGGGCGAAGGTTTACCTTCCAACATGACAATGACCCCAAGCACACAGCCAAGAGAACAAAGAACTTCTGTAGCTCCTCTCTGACCAATGCCTTCTTGCCTGAATGCCCAGATATCTAGAAATTCTGTCCCGAGCTACTTTTATTTCAGAATTATTGAAACGCCGCTCAGGTGGCGCAGCGGTAAAATAAGCTAGCACACCAAAGCTGGGATTTTAAATACATCGTATCAAATCTCAGCTGTGACATCCGGTTGGGCTTGGCGGCTATATGAACAGCATTTGGCTCATCCAGTTAGGGAGCCGGATAGGGACCTCATAAGTGATGCAATAATGACCTCTGCTGGCTGATTGATGGCATCTGCACAGAGTAGAGGAATAATGCTGATCAGGGTGTTGCTCTCCATACACAAGGCTGATTGGCATAAGAACTTACCTCGTGCAGGTAAAAAGATGCAGACGGGTACTAAAAAGATCGACAAATACTAGTACAGAAAACACAATCACTACTATTAAATTATATGCATATTTACTCTTATAGCTAGTACATGCTCTCACCATTCATTAAGCGTATGGACCAGTCGTCCTGTGTTCTCATAGCGCATGTCTCGACTGATGCAGGTTTCCACCTCGAGCTGCTGCTTGCACTGGTCCAATTTCCCTCTAATGACGTCCAAATACACTGCCTCGATTAACACATCCTCCAACTGCCTCACACTGGCCACACCCAGAGCCTGCTGAAGTACACTGTATGGAATACACTGCATACCACACAGCAACACAATCAACTGTAAAACTATTACCAAAAAAAGTGTAAATATAGTTAAAATTACACAGCATCAGGTAAAAAAAATGTCTAAATAGACATGTAAAGGGTTGCCAGAGATCTCTAAATTCTTCATTGTATACTAAGTTCAGATGTTTCAGCCACACCCATAGTTAATCAAATATATGAAATGAATGACATCTTTAATACTGTGAGAACATGTACTGTCCCTACAACATGTTTTGACCAGTACTGATCTGACTTTTGGGATAGATTAGAACATCGAAAGCAGAGCTTCTCGGCCAACGTTGCAAAGTGCACGATCTTTGCACGAGTAATGAATGGGCACAAATTCCCAAAGATGCTCTGCAAAATGTTGTGGAATGCCCTATGCCCTGCCCAACTACAGGAGGCTGTTATAGCCAAAAAAGGGGGTGGAGTAGAATGCCCATGATTATGGTCGGGTGTTTACATACATTTCAGCATATTTAACTTTTAATCAAGACAGGATGTTCCACATCAATCAGAGGTAACTGGGGATGTGAGTTTTACATGTTCCTCCCATTATATTATTATTTTTTTTACTTATTTATGGGTGTCACAATGGCATGAGTGACACAGTGGTAAATTCTGATAGCCTACTATTACTGGACTCCAGGATTCACATCCCTAGCTGTGCTATTGGCTGGGAGTCTACTAGAACTGCATGATATTTCGTTTCAGCATCGTCATCGCGATGTGTGCATGCGCAATAGTCACATCGCAGGACGTGCGATGTCACTTAATGCAAATTAAATCAAATACGTCATGCTACAACTTTTTTGCTGCTTGACACAAAACGAAAATTCACACCGTTCTCATTTTCCATGACGTATCTACCAGTGTGTTCGAAAACCTAGTGAGCTGCCTTGCTGTACTACCTACATATGCAGCTGCCTCAGTAGAGAGGATTCTAATAAGTCATTGACTTATAAGGCAGGTTATTCGAACGCGCTACTTAGACAGCGATTCCATCGGGTTTCGCATTTAGCATCTTGCCATTAAAACCAATGGAATGAGGTGGGACAGTGCTAACATGTCAATATAACATCTCGATTCATGTACAGAAAACTGTTACATTTGCTGACAAGCCCAAACTTGCAAATAAAAACACTCGTTAAAAATCAATAATTATTTATTTACGTTTGAAAATAACTTTGTCCGCACCGTCAGCCATGTTTATTTTTCTGTGAGAGAAGAGATATTGAAGCTTTCTTAGTTTAATGCTCAGTTTCAACCAAGTACAAAGATATAGCTTGTCATAATCTTTTGTATCCCTTGTAGGCGCCACCCTTTTTCACAGATGAGCCCCTTATTAAGAGTAAGATACATGCATTATTAATATTATTAATAATGTGGTGAAAATTCCTGCCTTTTTTTAATATCGCAATATACAGTGGGTAAAATAAGTATTTGATCCCTTGCTGATTTTGTAAGTTTACCCCCTTACAAAGACTTGAACAGTCTATAATTTTTATGGAAGGTTTATTTTAACAGAGAGAGACAGAATATCAACAAAAAATCCAGAAAAAAAACATTAAATAAAAGTTATAAATTAATTTGTATTTAATTAAGGGAAATAAGTATTTGATCCCCTACCAACCAGCAAGAATTCTGACCCCCACAGACCGGTTATGTGCCCATGAGGCACACAAATTAGTCCTGTCCCTGTATAAAAGACTCCTGTAACAGAATCAGTTTCTTCAATTCAAATCTCTCGACCACCATGGGCAAGACCAAAGAGCTATCAAAGGACGTCAGGGACAAGATTGTAGACCTGCACAAGGCTGGAATGGGCTACAAGACCATCAGCAAGAAGCTTGGTGAGAAAGAGACCACTGTTGGTGCGATAATTCGAAAATGGAAGAAATACAAGATCACAGTCAATCACCCTCACTCTGGAGCTCCATGCAAGATCTCACCTGGTGGGGTAAGAATGATTCTGAGAAAGGTGAGGTCAGTCCAGAATTACACGGGAGGAGCTTGTCAATGATCTCAAGGGAGCTGGGAGCACAGTCACCAAGAAAACCATTAGTAACACACTTCGCCGTAATGGATTAAGATCCTGCAGTGCCCGCAAAGTCCCTCTGCTCAAGAAGGCTCATGTACAGGCCCGTCTGAAGTTTGCCAATGAACACCTGAATGATTCAGAGAAAGCTTGGGAGAATGTGATATGGTCAGATGAGACCAAAATTTAGCTCTTTGGCATCAACTCCACTCGCCGTGTTTGGAGGCAAACAAATGCCCAGTGGGGATGGTGTTCTTGGGGTCATATCCAGCATTTCTCTGCTCCCAGCTCCCTTGAGATCATTGACGAGCTCCTCCCGTGTAATTCTGGACTGACCTCACCTTTCTCAGAATCATTCTTACCCCACCAGGTGAGATCTTGCATGGAGCTCCAGAGTGAGGGTGATTGACTGTGATCTTGTATTTCTTCCATTTTCGAATGATCGCACCAACAGTGGTCTCTTTCTCACCAAGCTTCTTGCTGATGGTCTTGTAGCCCATTCCAGCCTTGTGCAGGTCTACAATCTTGTCCCTGACGTCCTTTTATAGCTCTTTGGTCTTGCCCATGGTGGTCAAGAGATTTGAACGGAAGAAACTGATTCTGTTACAGGTGTCTTTTATACAGGGACAGGGCTAATTTGTGTGCCTCATGGGCACATAACCGGTCTGTGGGGGTCAGAATTCTTGCTGGTTGGTAGGGGATCAAATACTTATTTCCCTTAATTAAATACAAATTAATTTATAACTTTTATTTAATGTTTTTTTTCTGGATTTTTTGTTGATATTCTGTCTCTCTCTGTTAAAATAAACCTTCCATAAAAATTATAGACTGTTCAAGTCTTTGTAAGGGGGTAAACTTACAAAATCAGCAGGGGATCAAATACTTATTTCCCCCCCTGTATATCGCAGGAAAAACAAAAATTGCAATGTCAGTTTTTTCCAATATCGTGCAGCCCTAGTGTCTACATAGACATGAATGGCTGTCAGCAGTAAGAACATAAACTTAAATATCCTTTCAAACCAACAGAATTAGTCAAACAATAACTCATTAATCAGTTATCAGTTACTTGCAATCGTTATTATGATTATTAATCATTAACATCCCTAGTCAAAAGATATCTTTTAGGTAAAGTAAAATACAATATTAACATACTTGTGTGTTTGCAGCCAAACTTGCTATGGTCAAATGCCTTAGTTTATTCTTCTGGGCTTCAGAAAGAGCAGGCAAAGCATCCTTATTGGCTGAAAATATAAATGTAAATACAACTGCAGTATGCAAAAGCAAACAGTACATTCAATGTCATAAGTTCCCAATTGCTTGTATGACAGATGTACACCGATCAGCCATAACATTAAAACCACCTCGTTTCTACACTCACTGTCCATGTTATCAGCTCCACTTACCATATAGAAGCACTTTGTAGTTCTACAATTACTGACTGTAGTCCATCTCTTTCTCTACATACTTTTTTAACTTGCTTTCACCCTGTTCTTCAATGGTCCACCACAGAGCAGGTATTATTTGGGTGGTGGATCACTCAGCACTGCAGTGACACTGACATGGTGGTGGTGTGTTAGTGTGTGTTGTGCTGATATGAGTGGATCAGACACAGCAGCGCTGCTGGAGTTTTAAAATACCGTGTCCATTCACTGTCCACTCTTCTAGATGTAAAGTCAGAGACGATCGCTCATCTATTGCTGCTGTTTGAGTTGGTCATCTTCTAGACCTTCATCAGTGCCCATGGGGTGCTGTTGGCTGGATGTTTGTTGGTGGACTATTCTCATTCCAGCAGTGACAGTGAGGTGTTTAAAAACTCCAGCAGCATTGCTGTGTCTTATCCACTCATACCAGCACAACACACACTAACACACCACCACCATGTCAGTGTCACTGCAGTGCTGAGAATGATTCACCACCCAAATAATACCTGCTCTGTAGTGGTCCCGTGGGGGTCCTGACCATTGAAGAACAGCATGAAAGGAGGCTAACAAAGCATGCAGAGAAACAGATGAACTACAGTCAGTAATTGTAGAACTACAAAGTGCTTCTATATGGTAAGTGGAGCTGATAAAATGGACAGTGAGTGTAGAAACAAGGAGGTGGTTTTAATGTTATGGCTGATCAGTGTAAGTTGTTATGAAGTATTGTTGTACCTTTATAATCATGATAGGTGCCGTAGGCAAACAAGTCCAGCAACCTTGAGTATTCCTGGTTGGGACCAGTAGAAAGCTGAATGAAAAACAAGTGAGAGCAAATCGTAAAGACTAGATTGAGGAACAGCTTTTCCCCCAGAGCTGTCTCCATATTGAACTCTGTCCCCCGTTAACCCCGATCCACCCCACACACACACACACACACACACACACACACACACACACACACACACACACACACACACACACACACACACACACACACACCTCTCCTCTTGGCAAGGTTGCATTAGTATTTCATCGGTACATACCTCATTTGTACATAAATCCCAAATGTACTGTATACATCTATTTACCATGTTTTTACGTACTCATTCCTTCATTGTGTCCATAGCACCTTAATCACTTTAACCTGCATAGCACCTTAATCTTAATCTGCACCTTAATATGTACATTGTTTTTAGCTACATATCTTGTTTATAGTATAGTTTATAGATCTTGTTCATACCACTGCTATTTACCCACTGTAAATAATGTATATCATAAATACTGTATATCCTGCACTTTCTGCTTATTGCACTTCTGGTTAGATGCTAAACTGCATTTCGTTGCCTTGTACTTGTACATGTGTAATGACAATAAAGTTTAATCTAATCTAATCTAATCTAATCTAATCTAAAGAACAGTAAGAGCTGTTAATGCAGATCTACAATCAACACTTACGGTACTTTATCATGTCTAATTGCCATAAAAGTGCACTTGGTAGATATAGTGCATGATTATAGCTGACCTGTTGCAATCTGAATTTATTGGACATAGTTTTAAAAGGCACACAGCTGGGTCTATGAGGGCCCATAATTTGTAAAGACAAAAATAAGCCAAGTCCAAGGAACTGTCTGTGGATCTTCGTGAACAAACTGTGTGGCAAGGTATAGCTGGACAAGGACATACAACTATATCTAAGGCTTTAAGTGTCCCCAGGACCCCAGTGCATAATTGCACCCCAATGATCAGGCCTTATATGTTAGGGTGGCTGAACAGCATGCACTATGTCTGGAAAAAAAAGGTTTACCTGTTTTACACATGGCAGTTCCAGAAATTCCCCAAAGGAATAAACTCCTGGTGCTTCTAGCATCTGATTTATGAGAGAAACTAAAGCTGCATCTTTTAGGTTCTTCGCCAGTAAAATAAACTGTTCTAGTGGATTAGCCATGACTGCATTTCTGCAACCTGACAATATGGGAAAAAAGCAGAAAACATAGGACATATTGTATATTATATATACACTGATCAGCCATAACATTAAAAACACTCACTGTCCATTTTATCAGCTCCACCTACCATATAGAAGCACTTTGTAGTTCTTCAGTTACTGACTGTAGTCCATCTGTTTGTCTGCATGCTTTGTTAGCCTCCATTCATGCTGTTCTTCAATGGTCAGTGGATCATTCTCAGCACTGCAGTGACACTGACATGGTGGTGGTGTGTTAGTGTGTGTTGTGCTGGTATGAGTGGGTCAGACACAGCAGCGCTGATGGAGTTTTCAAACACATCACTGTCACTGCTGGACTGAGAATAGTCCACCAACCAAAAACATCCAGTCAACAGCGCCCTGTAGGCAGCGTCCTGTGACCACTGACGAAGGTCTAGAAGATGACCAACTCAAACAGCAGCAATAGATGAGCGATCGTCTCTGACTTTACATCTACAAGGTGGACCAACTAGGTAAGAGTGGCTAATAGAGTGGACAGAGAGTGGACACTGCTGTGTCTGATCCACTCATACCAGCACAACACACACTAACACACCACCACCATGTCAGTGTCACTGCAGTACTGAGAATGATCCACCACCTAAATAATACCTGCTCTGTGGTGGTCCTGTGGGGGTCCTGACCATTGAAGAACAGCATGAATAGGGGCTAACAAAGCATGCAGAGAAACAGATGGACTACAGTCAGTAATTGTAGAACTACAAAGTGCTTCTATATGGTAAGTGGAGCTGACAAAATGGACAGTGAGTGTAGAAACAGAGGTGGTTTTAATGTTATGGCTGATCAGTGTATATTTAGCATTCACATGTTAGTCTAAAAATGAGAATGAGCTGTTATTCAACTTAAGACCTGCATCTCAGGTGCACTCAGAAAATAGTGACATGTCTTGAAAAAAAAAAAAAACGTGGACATCAACAGCAACTAGCGACTAGCAACAATTACCTATGGATAAATATGTAGAAAGTTCCCCGCATGGGCCAGCCGTGTTTGTTTGTTATTTTGCCCTGAATAAGGATAAGGCCCGACAGTCTCTACTCAAACTGAAGACAGAAAAAACTGACTAACTTAGCAAGCTAGCTAATAAAGGAAGTGCTCTGAACACTAAACATTTTTTGATGCCTTCTCCATTTTGCACGTATTACTAATGTTTCCTTACTCCTTGATTATGGTTTATCCTAGGGGAGGTGGCATTTTTATTTCTTAAGGATACTGTCGGTCGATGCACACTTCAATATTAGAGTAGAGCAGTACCTTGAAACTCAACGTCAATTGGTTCTGGGACTGGCGTTGAGTTTCAAGGTTTTTTTTTCATAAGGATGTTGAAAAACCTGTTAATGCGTTTCTTGGTCCCGTGGAACTGCATATATTAGGTTAATGTAAAATAATGGGGTTGTTTTTGACACTTACATTGAAAACAACACAAATATAATATAAAAACACTGAAATAAAAAGCTGATTATCACAATTTCTCAGAACCTCGAGCTGTAACACAAGTTTAAAAGTGAGACAGTGAGGAAAATCCAGATTACCGCACCGCTCAAGCCGAGCGCTGAACGAAGCGACTGACTGTTCATTGTTAATTTGAAATTAAAAAAATACATTTTTTAAAAACAAACGAAGGGCATTGAGTTTCAAAGATTTGAGTTAAGGGGACGTTGAGTTACAAGGTACCACTGTACTTGGATTCTGTCCCCACACAGAGCAACGCACAGCAAATTTGCCCCGGTCCTCCTGATGGCCAGTCCATCCCTGTCTATAACGGAGACTTTTTTTCATTGTATTAGCAGATGATTCCTCAGGGTGGGCAATTCTTAACTCTGGCTGGGCAGTGTCCACCACAGGTTTTAAAAGATGTGAAAAGGGATACAGTACTCTGTCCACAAGATAAACGACGCACTTCGTGGTTTTGGCCACAAGATGCCGCTAATGTGCATTATCATAAAGTTTCAAATAAATACATTTGTTTCAGTAACTGAAAGGAAAGATTTAGTGCTTCTAAAAGCTTTGTTTTGCCATTACTTGTCTAAAACAAACGCAGCACCCAGGTTTAACTTCAAAATGGCTTTATAAACGCCTTTTTTGCAAGCCAATTCAGTTTAAAAATCAAGGACGCCAAACTCACCACGTTTTCCCCATGGACTCACACACACGCCGTGAATTACAATATCAAGGTGAGCTTGCTGCCGCTGGGTCCTAAAGTCCCTCATGTATTGCAGTGCTGCTGAGTCCTACAGACGCTGTGAACTACAGTACTAGCGCCTAACGGTTCAGCTAACATTCTCCAGTCCTTTTATCGGTAACTGGTTATATAAAGATAAAAAGGGGTTATAATAAAGGCATTAATCTCTAAAAACCCACATTAAGAAATTAATACAGTACTTCTAATCAGAATACATACAGTAATTTCAGTCAAACCACGTGACCTGCGTAAACACAATGATAACACGGTTATGGTAATATGATATACAATTATAATTATACAATTATATAACACAGTTATAACATGGACCAACACACAATGGAAATATATTGTGGTCAGATGAATCAGCATTTCAGGTCTTTTTTTGGGAAAAAATGGACGTTGTGTGCTCCGGACCAAAGACGAAAAAGGACCATCCAGACTGTTATCAGCAACAAGTCCAAAATCCAGGGTCTGTCATGGTATGTGGGTGTGTCAGTGCTCTTGGCAAAGGTCATTTACACTTCTGTGATGCAGCATTAATGCAGAAAAGTACATTGAGATCTTAGAGCAACATATGCTGCCCTCAAGACGTCATCTTTTCCAGGGACGTCCATGCATCTTTCAACAAGACTACATGCTGCACACATTACAAAGGCATGGCATTGCCTGCCTGCAAAAATGTGACAAAAATGTAACATCGAGCCCATACGCACATCTTAAGACGTGTTTGCAGCAAGAATGGGACAAAATAAACCCTGAAACACTAAATCACTTGGTATCCTCGGTGCCAAAACGTCTTTTAAGTGTGATGAAAAGGAATGGCAACATTACAAAGTGGTAAATACTTTACTGTCCCAACTTTTTTTTGGAATGTGTTGCATGCCTGAAATACAGGAATTTATGTTTATTAATAAATAGAATGAAGTTAACCAGTCAAAACATCTTCCTGAAATGCAGGAATGGATGTTTATTAATAAATAGAATGAAGTTAACCAGTCAAAACATCTTCCTGAAATATGGAATTGTTCTAGATTTCTTGAATGGTTTAATGATATTCTGCACTGTAGAGGGAGAAATATGCAAATCCCTTCCAATCTTTCTTTGTGGTTCATTGTTTTTAAACAATTCAATAATTTTCTCACACATTTGTTGACAAACTGGAGATCCTCTGATCATCTTTGCTCATCAAAGACCTTTCCTGGATGCTGCTTTTGTACCAAACCATGATTGCCTGTTGACATCACCTGTTTGAAATCACATCATTATTTAGTTTTTTCACCTCATTACCCCCCCCCCCCCCCCTTCGAAATAAAAGTCGAAGTAAATGTAAGGAACACTGTTTTTATTTTATTTGCATTTTCTATACTGTCCCAACTGTTTCTGATTTGGGGCTGTACTATAAAACCCAGATCTGGTCTTGTGCAAGTAGTGAGATTAAGCCACATTCTGTCTTTCTGCCATTACATAACTCTTCTACATCATCATTAACAGAATAGAATCTGATATTTTTACATGATTTTTGAATGACCACAAACCAGTAAGGTGTTGATTAACAATATGGTTTTTATTATTTTAGTTAAAATGATAACAAAAATACATTTAAACACACTGTAGTTAATTTATATAATTGATTTATTACACTTGTTAACAATTGTAACTGAAACACATGAATTTAATAATAAGAGGTGTCCCAATACTTTTGTCCATATAGTGTATTATCTTAAGTAGGTCCATTCTGTCAGGCCCCTTTGTGATACTCAGTCACAAGGCAGCATTCTAACTGGCTTATTCTTAGATCCGGCTATACAGACAAGCACCAACACACATACATCTCTCTCTCTGTCTTACTCCTTTAAGGTGAGAGGGTTCAGGGTGAGGGTCTGTTGCTGGGGCACCACATACTGCTTATATTTTTCTACACATCCTGGTCAGGCACTTCTGCTTCAGATCTGTTCAAGTACATGTAAAAGAGACAAGAGGATTTCTTAAAAAACTACACACAGGAAGGGTTTTCATACTTTGCTTTTTGGTTCTCTACACCTCTAGAATGGGCAGCACGGGGCTCAGTGGATAACAAAGCCAGTAGGTCCTAGGTTTGATTCCCAGGTGAAGCGGTCCTGCTACTTTCTGTGTGGAGTTTGCAAGTTCTCTCCATGTCTGTGTGGGTTTCCTCCGGGTGATCTGGTTTCCTCCCACAGTCCAAGTACATGCAGTCAGGTTAACTGGAGCTGCTAAAATTGCCCTTTGTGTGAGTGTGTTAACGTGTAGGTAGGGACTGGCGACCTTTCGTACCGCAACCTTAATTAGGGTAGAACAGGCGGATTAATTAATGAAAGAACCTCAAAGTGCTTTGCCATGTTGAACACAAGCAAGTGCAGTTTGACATTTTTAAAAAATTAATCTAGCTTAAATAAACTACATATTTTTATGGTTGTGTATTTATTGTTTAGGAGTCATGCTGCCCTATGTTTCTAACAGTGACTCAGACATTCATTCATTCGTTATCTTATCCGCTTATCCAATTTGGGTCGCGGGGGGTGGGGGGTGGCTGCTGTAGCCTATCCCAGCTTTTCAATGGGCACAAGGCACACAGTAACACCCTGGACGGGACACCAGTCCATCACAGGGCAGACACACACACACACACACACACACACACACACACACACACACACACACACACACACACACTCATACACACACCCATTCACTTATAGGGCAATTCAGTGTATCCAATTAACCTGACTGCATGTTTTTGGACTGTGGGAGGAAACCAGAGCTCCCGGAGGAAACCCACACAGACACGGGGAGAACATGCAAACTCCGCACAGAAAGGACCCGAACCGCTCTGTCTGGGGATCGAACCCAGGACCTTCTTGCTGTGAGACGACAGTGCTAAATACTAAGCCACCATGCCGCCACTTGTCAGACAGGGGAGACAAATTACTAACAAACTACCAGTGTATAAACCCTGTGTAACAGCAGTGTAAACTGCATTCATTTGGGCCACTCGGGTGGTGCAGAGGTAATGTACGGTAGCCCACTACTAAAGACCCAGACTGCTCCACTTGGGAATTGAACCCAGGACCTTCTTGCTGTGAGGTGACAGTGCTACCCAAAACCAAGATCACTCGATTATATCTACATTATAACAAAATCAAACGTAGAAATGTGAAGCTCTATTTTCCAGGGGTTGGATCTCAGCGATGTTATCAGCCGGTTGGGTGTCTGCATGGACATGATTGGCTAATGTCCAAAAGGTGGAGATGGTTGAAACAGCCTAGCCACTGGGAGGTGTTTCCCCAGCCCCAATAGAAAAATGAGGGTTGCCAAAAGATGAGCATCCGGTGTAAAAACAGTGTTGTCCTGTATGCAGACATATGTGTGGTGCATGTGTTTGTGAACCCTTTAGAATTTTCTATATTTCTGCATAAATATGACCTAAAACATCATCAGATTTTCACACACGTCCTAAAAGTAGATAAAGAGAACCCAGTTAAACAAATGATACAAAAATATTGTACTTGGTCATTTATTTATTGAGGAAAATGATCCAATATTACATATTTGTGAGTGACAAAAGTATGTGAACCTTTGCTTTCAGTATCTGGTGTGACCCCCCTTTGCAGCAATAACTGCAACTAAACGTTTCCGGTAACTGTTGATCAGTCCTGCACACCGGCTTGGAGGAATTTTAGCCCATTCCTCCATACAGAACAGCTTCAACTCTGGGATGTTGGTGGGTTTCCTCACATTAACTGCTCACTTTAGGTCCTTCCACAACATTTCGATTGGATTAAGGTCAGGACTTTGAATTGGCCATTCCAAAACATTAACTTTATTCTTCTTTAACCATTCTTTGTAGAACGACTTGTGTGCTTAGGGTCGTTGTCTTGCTGCATGACCCACCTTCTCTTGAGATTCAGTTCATGGACAGATGGCCTGACATTTTCCTTAAGAATTCTCTGATATAATTCAGAATTCATTGTTCCATCAATGATGGCAAGCCGTCCTGGCCCAGATGCAGCAAAACCATGAAACTACCACCACCATGTTTCACAGATGGGATAAGGTTCTTATGCTGGAATGCATACCTGGGGAGGGTAACAATGGTCTTGAATTTCCTCCATTTGTACACAATCTTTCTGACTGTGGATTGGTGGAGTCCAAACTCTTTAGAGATGGTTTTGTAACCTTTTCCAGCCTGATGAGCATCAACAACTCTTTTTTTGAGGTCCTCAGAAATCTCCTTTGTGCATGCCATGATACACTACCACAAACATGTGTTGTGAAGAGCAGACTTTGATAGATCCCTGTTCTTTAAATAAAACAGGGTGCCCACTCACACCTGATTGTCATCCCATTGATTGAAAACACCTGACTCTAATTTCACCTTCAAATTAACTGCGAATTTTAGAGGTTTCATTTTCCTCAATAAATAAATGACCAAGTATAATATTTTTGTCTCATTTGTTTAACTGGGTTGTCTTTATCTACTTTTAGGACTTGTGTGAAAATCTGATGATGTTTTAGGTCATATTTATGCAGAAATATAGAAAATTCTAAAGGGTTCACAAACTTTCAAGCACCACTGTATGTGTGTGTGTATATATAGGAAACCCAAGGACGTTACCGGTAATGTTTATATGGTTTTGGCCATGTAGGGTATGTTCTTCCTTTTGAAGACAAGACATCGACATCTTTTTTCATTTCTTACTAACATTTTTGTACTTTTCCTCTTTTTTACATTGCTTTACATTTCATTTGATTAAATCTCTGGATTGTTCCTGGGATCAGCACTTACTCTTGGAAAAGGCGACTCTTTTTACGCGATTGCAGATCTCCACTGTGTGCTTCTCATACCAGAAATGACTGGACACGCAGTACCTAAAGAGAAATATTGTGTTTTTCAAATGTACTATAATTGTAAACACATATATTAAACATTCTGGAGAGAAGTAATTCTGCATTGTATAAGGCAAATGTTAGGCTAGTCTGCCCATCAGATACAATACAAGGCAAGACAAGGGCAAGGCACCGAACAAGATGAAGGGGGAACTCACTCAACAATACACACTGTAAACACAAGGGGGAGCTACACTATCACCATAGATGACTAGACTAAAAGCTAATGCTGAGAAACTGCTCAATGCTAATATATGGAAATGCAAAATTAAAAATCCATATAGACAATGAATAACATTTAAGATACACGTTGAGAGAGGTATCGTGTGCCTATGTCATACATACATTAAGTCACATTAAGCTTTTTTTTTAATGATAAGAGTTTTAGACTCTTGGAAAAGCTGATTCTTACAATTTATCAGCACCTCGAGCTATAACACAAGTTTAAAAGTGAAACAGGAGGACAATCCAGCTAAACACAGATACATGTGGTTGCTTTCAGAGTGGATTTGATGGTTATTCCACACAAATGCATATTCGTCACATATTCGCACTTTTAAGCCAAGAGCTGAACAAAATGGCAGTCAAGTTTAAGGAATACATCGAGTTTACGGATACAAATTGCTCGACGAAGGGCGTCGAGTTTCAAAGATTTTGAGTTACAAGGTACCACTGTATGTAATTAGGATGTGTCAATTATAGTAGCCAAATTGTACATAAAGAAGTGGGATCTCAAGACACTTGAGAACTCACTACCTGTAAAAAAATGGGGCTTTTGAGTGTGTGTGTGTGTGTGTGTGTGTGCACATTACCTCCACTGAGTGCTTTTCCGATTTAACCCTCTGCAAAGGCACTGGGAGAAGAACTTGCACAGTTCAAACACACATGGCTGCAGTTTTATTGTGCTGATCGTCGGCCTGTTCCCACTCAGGTCCTCGTCCAGGGTTTCGTTCGGGTCTTCCGTCAGGCCTCTCTGACTTCTTCTATAGAAAAGCTCGGATCTCCAAGGGCAACCTGTCAGGATGGCACAAAATCTCTCCTAGCAACAGGAATGTCAACTTGTGGTATATTCTGCTCTTGGCACTGGTGGCTACATAAGTTTCTTGACTGGCGTGTTATTGCTTAATTGAAGCAAAGAGCAAAAAATACAACCCCGCATCAGAAAAAGTTGGGACAGTATGGAAAATGCAAATAAAATAAAAATGCAGTGTTTCTTACATTTATTTTTACTTTTATTTGATTGCAGACAGTTTGAACCCAAGATATTTCATGCTTTATCTGCTCAGTTTTATTTCATTTGTTAATAAACCTCCATTCTTGCATTTCAGGCCTGCAACACATTCCAAAAAAATGTTGAGACAAGGGCAATTTTGGGCTAGTAATGAGGTGAAAAAAGCTAAATACTGATGTGGTGATGTCAACAGGTGATTGTAATCATGGTTTGGTACAAAAGCAGCATCCAGGAAAGGATGAGTCATTGATGAGCAAAGATGATCAGAGGATCTCCAGTTTGTGAACAGATACATGAGAAAATTAATGAAATGTCTAAAAACAATGTACCTCAAAGAAAGATTGGAAGGGATTTGCATATTTCTCCCTCTACAGTGCATAATATCATTAAACTATTCAAGGAATCGTGAGGAATTTCAGTGCGTAACGGTTTAAGAGCACAACCTTAACCTGAATGCCCGTGATCTTCGATCCCTCAGACGGCACTGCATCAAGAACCGCCACTCAACAATAGCTGATATAACCACATGGGTGAGGGATTACTTTGGCCAACCTTTGTCAAGCTCTACAATACAGAGTTACATGCACAAATACCACTTAAAACTTTACTGTGCAAAAAAGAAGCCTTATGTTAACCATGTCCAGAAGCGGCATCAGCTTCTATGGGCTCTGAGGCATCTAGGATGGATCATCACACAGTGAAAACGTGTATTGTGGTCAGATGAATCAGCATTTCAGGTCTTTTTTGGTAAAAATGAACGCTGTGTGCTCCGGACCAAAGACAAAAAGGACCATCCAGACTGTTATCAGCAACAAGTCCAAAAGCCAGGGTCTGTCATGGTATGAGGCTGTGTCAGTGACCTTGGCAAAGGTCATTTACACTTCTGTGATGGCAGCAATACAATACGTCTTGAATGTGCTGCCTTCCAGGGACGTCCATGCATTTCCCAACAAGACGATGCAAAACATTGCACACATTACTGCACACATTACAAAGGCATGGCTGCCGAAGAAGAGGGTACGGGTACTGGACTGGCCTGCCTGCAGTCCTGACCTGTCCCCAATAGAGAACGTGTGGAGAATTTTTAAACGAAAAATGCAACAACGACGACCCCGTACTGTTACACATCTTAAGACGTGTTTGCAGGAAGAATGAGACAAAATAAAAGCTGAAACACTAAATCGCTTGGTATCCTCAGTGCCAAAGTGGCAAATGCTTTACTGTCTCAACTTTTTTTGGAATGTGTTGCAGGCCTGAAATGCAGGAATGGATCTTTATTAATAAATGAAATGAAGTTGAGCAAATAAAAAATGAAATATCTCAGGTTCATCCTGTCTGCAATCAAATAAAAGTTAAAGTATATGTATTATTAGAAGAAGGTGAAGGGAGCAATATTTTGGTGTATTTGCTGTATTAGGTGCTGAGCAGCGTGCAATCTTTAAAGGACGAATAGATTTAAATTGCACATGCTTAAAACATGTATGATAACGTGTGTGTGTGTGTGTGTTTACCTGGTTCTTCTGTATGAAAGGCTTTGCTGGTAGCTGGATTGGTTGTTGTGGCTGCTGATGTCTTGGGGAGGATCTCCGTTGCTAAATGAGCAGATCTGCTCGTCGCTCTTGTGACTGGTGTTTCAGTTGCCATGGAAACATGTGTTTCAGTGGTTGTTGCTACAGCTATGCCAGCGCTTCCAGT
Organism: Trichomycterus rosablanca; assembly: GCF_030014385.1. Classification (NCBI taxonomy): domain Eukaryota; kingdom Metazoa; phylum Chordata; class Actinopteri; order Siluriformes; family Trichomycteridae; genus Trichomycterus; species Trichomycterus rosablanca. Next base: position 9,851,498 of record NC_086012.1, read on the forward strand.
TGGGGATGCTAGCTGAGTTGTCATGGGAACGGCTGGTGATATTGGTATGATAGCAGTAGCTGATGGGGTCTTTACGTTAATAGTTGTCAATGTGATATGACTGGGTATGGCTGTATGAAAAGAAGTCATGTGACCACTAGTAGGCACAGTAGAAGGGATGTAAGTAGATGATGCTACTTTGGAGGCAGCTGAGGACTGAGATGGGACAGAAATGGCGGAGTGTGTGGTAAAGGACGATGAGAAGTCTGTTGATGAATCTGGATAAAACAACGATGTTTAGAGAGACTTATTAATAAGATAATATATTAATAAGTAAATCATTACATTTCATTTATTTTTAAGTACAATAATACAATTTTTATTTTTTTCTCCCACTTTAGCGCATCCAATTACTGCCCATCATTCATCCTCTCACTAATGCTGGTCCCCGCTCCTGATTGGGGAGAACGAGGCTGCCCCACGCTCCCTCCGACACGTGCACAGCAATCGAACATCTTATCACCTACACTTGACGAGTGCAGTGCAATACAGCACTGTGTACGGAGAGCCACACCCTGTACCGCACTCCTTTCCCATCTCCGTGCAGGCGCCACCAACCAGCCAGCAGAGGTCGTAATCGCACTAGACTGAGAGAGAGTCCCCATCCGGCTTAATCCCGCCCCTATCTGAACAACAGGCCAATCGTTGTTCATGTGGCCGCTCAGCCGGCAGGCAGAACTGAGATTCGATATGATGTATTCGAGATCTCAGCTTTGGTGTACAGCATGTGTTTTTACCGCTGCTCCACCTGAGCGGCACGAACAAAGTTTAAGAATATTGTTTTACTTAATATGTTTTAAAGTTAGTTTACACAAAAAACACTTTCTGGACTCAGTAGTGTGTATGGCCTCTATATGCCTGTATGCACTCCCAGCAACATCTGGGCATGCTCCTGATAAGATGGTGGATAGTGTCCTGGGGGATGTCCTCCCAGACCTGGATCAGGGCATCAGTGAGCTCCTGGACAGTCTGTGGCGTGACTTGGCGGCATCAGATGAACTGATACATAAAGTCCCAGAAGTTCTTAATTGGATTAGGTCTGGGGAGCGTGAGGGCCAGTCAATGGAATCAATGCCTTCGTCGTCCAAAAACTGCCTACGCACTCTGGCCACATGAGGCCGGGTATTGTCCTGCACCAGAAGAACCACTCCTCCTGTTCCTCCTTGCACAAAAGAGGAGATACCGGTTCTGCTGCTGGGTTGATGCCCTTCTATGGCCCAGTCCTGCTCTGCTCGTGTAACGGCCTGTGTCCTGGTATCTCCTCCATGCTCTTGAGACTGTGCTGGGAGACACAGCAAACCTTCTTGCAACAGCACATATGGATGTGCCATCCTGGAGGAGCTGGACTACCTATACAACCTAAAAGGGCTGCAGGTCCCGCCTCATGCTACCAGTAATGACAAGGACACTAGCAAAACGCAAAACTAGAGAAGGATCAGTCAGAAAGGATAAGGAGAGAGTAATTGTCTGTGGCCACCACCATGCAAACCCTTCCCTTTTTGGGGGTTGTCTTGCTGTTGCCTCTGCCGGTGCACCGGTCACTTTCATTTGCACCAAAGCAGGTGAACTTGATTCACAATCACTTATGCTTCCTAACTGGGCAGATTCCCTGAAGTTTAACTGACTTTGTGTTATATTGTGATGATTAAGTGTTCCCTTCATTTTTTGAGCAGTGTAAGTAACTAGCTACTGAGGTCTTAATTTACTTAGGGATTAATAAAGTATCCATCCATCCATCCATCCATCCATCCACCCATCCATCCACCCATCCATCCACCCATCCATCCAACCACCCACCACCCATCCATCCAACCACCCACCACCTACCCACCACCCATCCATTCACTACCCATCCATCCATCCATCCATCCATCCATCCAACCACCCACCCATCCATCCACTACCCATCCATCCACCCACCACCAACCACCCATCCATCCATTCATCCACTACCCATCTATCCATCCATCCATCCAACCACCCACCACCAACCCACCACCCATCCATCCACTACCCATCCATCCACCCATCCATCCATCCATCCACCTACCCACCACCCATCCATCCACTACCCATCCATCCATCCATCCACCCACCACCACCCATCCATCCACCCATCTATCCACCACCCATCCATCCACCCATCTATCCACCACCCATCCATCCATCCATCCACCCACCCACAACCCATCCATCCATCCATCCATCCATCCATCCATCCACCCACCACCCATCCATCCATCCATCCATCCACCCACCACCCATCCATCCATCCATCCATCCATCCACCCACCACTCATCCATCCATCCATCCATCCACCCACCACCCATCCATCCATCCATCCATCCATCCATCCACCCACCACCCATCCATCCATCCATCCATCCATCTATCTACTGTTTTCCACCATAAACTAACCACCCTGTGCATCATCTTTAGTTAATGGGGTTGCTACTTTACCAAAAGTCTACGTAAGAAAAAGAGAGAAAGCGGGAGAGAGCAAGTCAAGCACTTACCAAAGGACGATTCCAGGAATGATATATTTCCTGGTAATGAAAGAGATTAAAGGATCTGTCACATAACATTTCAAATACAGAAATTACCTCCATCATTCTCACTGCTTTTTAATTTTGTAAGTGCCTTTAGCGTAAAAACATGGGACATCTTGTAAAATCCAATACATAAAAACAACAATCTAGGACTTGCTCATTCTTGAACTTTCTTGAAGTACATAAAATGTGTTTCTCAATGTTTTTACTGACCCACTTAAGTGCAGTTTGTAAATACACTCCAAAAAGTTTTATCCTAATAATTGCACTTGTTGATCATTTGGGAACTGGTGCAAGTAGAATTCTTGCCCATTCTTCCTTAAAACAAGCAGGTCGCTGTCGTCCCATTCTCCTCTTCATCATATGACAAACATTTTCAAATAACAGGAATGGACTGTAGGCAGGACAGATCAATGTTATTTTCACGCATATCACCAAGTCATCCATGTCCTTGGCACTGATGCACCCACAAAGCATGAAAGATGTTGGCTTTTGACTTTTTTCACTTTTCACTGGTAAAAGTCTACATGGTTCCTTTTATGAAAAAGAACATGACATCAGTTTTCCCCAAAAAAACATTGAATGTGGACTCATTAAACCACAGCACACATTTCCACTATCGTTTGGTCCATCTGACATGAGCACAGGTCCAGAGAACTTTCTGCATCATCTTACTTTAACCCTGCACTGTATCAAAAGTTTGGGATGTACAAACTTTAGCAATCCAAGCTGTACAACATAGCCTCGGGAGAGCACATTTTTTGAGTAGAAAAGATTTCATTTAGATACAATTCAGCACAGAAATAAAAATAAATCTTTATCAGGTTGTCAGTCTGTCGGTTTCATATGTGAAATCTACGTACGTGTGCAATTATAAATCATGTTTACAATCATGCAATTGAATAACCTGAATAAACAAACATTACTCATTTCTCAAACAGTACCGGAGGAGAGGGTAGAGAAGATGTTTTGATGGACAGGTCTAGCAATGGAGATACTCGTTAAAGAGATTCCGTGATTTTTCATCTTTTCATTGGTCATTTTGAAATTCGCTGCTATGGACACAATTATTATACCCACAATTAACACATGTAAAAAATGGAAAACCTCTAAAATTGGAGATACATGTTTTTCATCGGACAGTGACAATATAAAAAGCGACAAGTGAATATAAGTACTAAATAATGCCCATTTTTAAAAGGATGATCAGGTGTACACATACTGTCGGTCATTCATTGTAAACCTTGTGTGTGTGTGTTTATGTATATACCTTTGTTTGTCATTTCTATAAAGGTCTGGTTAAACAGTGGAGAAACAGAATCCCACAATTCAGTCAAGTCTCTGTCTGAACAGTAAAAGAGAGAAAATGTTAATGACCAAATAAATGATACAAAGCAAATACTCAGCTGAAGTGCAAGAATAAGGACAAAAATTATAAAGTTGTACATAAGTGTGGCAGATATACTGTATTGTTGGTGTTTAGTGAATAAGGTGCAGATCAAAACATACTAGCCTTGGTTTAGCGCAGTGGTTCTCAAACTTGTCATGCCCCAACCCCCCCCCCCCCCTTCCCCCCCAAAAAAGCTGACAAAAATAGGCCTATTTTAACTTTGTTGAAATAACTTTAAAGATCATGAATGTTCCTTTTACCTTTATTTCAGTAATTTCTGTTGTACTTGACTTTATCAAACCACGTTTTACATATCACTGAACTGCTCCTTCAATCAGTCTGCTATTTCAAAAATAAAAAAAATGAAATAAAATTCGCAAACACTACAAAAAAGATCAAGTTGAATCTGTGCCAAAAAACTAATTTGTGAGAGTTTAAGTCTTATCACTGTATTAGTGGCTGTTTTTCTTTTTATCCCTGTCAAATTCCTCTCTGTTCTGTAAATCTAGACCAGGAGTTTACACACTTTCATGGCTTGAGATCTACTGTTTCAGTCTACAGGTCATCATGATCTACTTTTTAAGGTCGGACTCATCATTTTTCAAAAAAGCTTTGAAGCTTTTTTAAATGCGCTTCAGTTCCTGTACTGCTATTTAGCTTTACAGGGCAAGTGACTGAATCACACTGACCTTATTCTGATGATTTGCTCTGAATGGTATCAGTCAGGTTTATGTATCTGGACAGGAGCCGCTGATGCTCAAGCAGTTTTTCAGGTGTTCATCAGTAGGGATGGACCCATATTTAGACTTCATTATTTTCATGTGGGAAGTAGATTGATCCGAAAAAGCTGTCAAATATGTGGCAGTCAAATATGTGGACGTTCCAAATTGTCCAGCAGAGACCCTTGACTTCATATAAATGTCAGATTGTAGGTTAAAATTTCTCCAACAAAAAACATTAAACAGGGTGGGCCATAAGTTTCCATACATATGCTTTTTTTTTTACATTTTATTTTTTATATTTCAGATACCCTAAAAAATGCGTTTGAATAAAGAGCAACGAATTAAAATGTGTTTTCAAAGCAATGGCAGTCATGTAGAGCATATTATAAATAAAAATGTTTTTTTTATAAAAATATATATATTTTTCCTATGTATGGAAACTTATGACCCACCCTGTAGATTAGCGGTGCTTTAGGTGGGATGAGGCATAGTTATGGTAACAAACCGCAAATTAAATAAACAGTGGCCACATTTCATGTCAGTCACACTGAGCTGTTTGAATGAGGAACGATGTACCAGCTTGTACTGTGTGATCGATGTATTAAGCACTCCTGATCTAGACTCTCTGTTAGAATGAATACTGACAGACCTGAAAACACGGTTTGTTTATGGTCCACCGTAAAAAAAAATTCCGATGTTAAAACATGCCCCACACTTTGAGAAACGCTGGTTTAGCGGGTTAGGGCCTTGATCAAGAGCCCAACAGTGACTGCATAGCGGAGCCATGACTCAAATACCCAACCTTCTAGTTGGCAACCCACAGCTCTACCCACTAGGCGACCTCTGTCCCAGTAAATGTTTGATTGCATGAGCTCATTGGTGATCCAATGTCTGTGTGTGTGTGTGTGTGTGTGTGTGTGTGTGTGTGTGTTAGAACTGACCTGTTTTTCCAGCCAATACACATATGTAGATGCAGTCTGAGCTCCTTCTCTGACTAACTGCAGCAACAACATTGAAGAATCAGCAAGACAAACAAAATCAGATACACAAATGTAATAGGGTTGTTTTCAGACAGGCAGACTATAGCATAACTGGTATTGTTTTTCCAAATCACACATTTCTGTTGTCCCATCTTTTCTGAAGATAGGGTTTGTTTATAGAATAGCCACAAAAAATTACTGGACTACCAAAATACACCGACCAGGCATGACATTATGATCACTGACAGGTGAAGTGAATAACACTGATTATCTCTTCATCACGGCACCTGTTAGTAGGTGGGATATATTAGGCAGCAAGTGAACATTTTATCCTCAAAGTTGATGTTAGAAGCAGGAAAAATGGGTAAGCGTAAGGATTTGAGCGAGTTTGACAAGGGCCAAATTGTGATGGCTAGACTGGGTCAGAGCATCTCCAAAACTGCAGCTCTTGTGGGGTGTTCCCGGTCTGCAGCGGTCACTTTCTATCACAAGTGGTCCAAAGTAGGAACAGTGGTAAACCGGCAACAGGGTCATGGGCGGCCAAGGCTCATTGATGCACGTGGGGAGCAAAGGCTGACCCGTGTGATCCCATCCAACAGACGAGCATAGCCGCAGACAAGTCAGGGTGCCCATCCTGACACCTTGAGGTGTTGACTTGGCCTCCAAATTCCCCAGATCTCAATCCAATCGAGCATCTGTGGTATGTGCTTTTAAAACAAGTCCGATCCATGGAGGCCTCACCTTACAACCTTAAAGGAGTTAAAGGATCTAGTGGAATCCATGCCTCGACGGGTCAGGGCTGTTTTTTCCACGCAATATTAGGAAGGTGATCATAATGTTATGCCTGATCGATGTACATTGCAAGCAATAAGGGTTGAGGGCCTTGATGAAGGGCCCAACTACTCCAAGCTGGCAGATGTGGCGATTGAACCTGTGACCTTCTAATTACTAGTTCTGTACCCTAACTCCTGCCATGATTTGATCCATATTGGATTAATTTTTAAAAACATGAAACAGGCCGCTCAGGTGGCGCAGCGGTAAAAGAGACGCGCTGCAACCAGGGCTGGATTCAGATACCTGGTATCGAATCCAGCTTTGCTTTGCCGGTTTGAAGCTGAGTGGCTATATGAGCAACGATTGGCCGGTTGCTCATGAGGGGGGTGGGACAAAGAACCGGATGTGGGTCTCTCTCTGTCAGAATGCGATTACGTTCTCTGCCGGCTGATTGGAGGCGCTTGCACAGGGATGGGAGAGGGTGCCCTGAGGGTGTGTCTCTCCGCATGCAACGCTAGGTGGCGCCAAACTCATCAATGTGTGGGTGGCAAAGATGCATCTGGCTGCTGGTCGTGTTACGGAGGGGATACGGGTTAGCTTCAATCACCTCCGTCAGGGCAGGGTTCGGCATAGACAGAGAGAAAGCATGATGCTAATTGAACAATTGGATGCGCTAAAAGGGGAGAAAAGGGGTAAAAAAAAAAAAAAAAAAAAAAAAAAAAAAAACATGAAACGGGTGTGGCTGGTAGGGTGGGTGGCACATAGTAACATGGGATTTGGGGACAATTGCTCCTAGGTGCCATTCCTTTTCACCACACTTAAAATCCATCATGCCATCATGGAAGTGTCAATTACCTTTGGCAAGGGCACTGACACAGTCCCATACCATGACAGACCCTGGCTTTTGGACTTGTTGCTGAAAACAGTCTATGTAAGTGATTGGATGGATTGGGGCACTGTCCAAAGTGTATGTGCAGTGGTAGTGTATTGGTTCAGGTACAAGTCTGGTGATCAGAGGGTCACAAGTTCGAGCCCCCCTACCACCAAGTTGTGACTGTTGTTTCCCTGACCAAGGCTCTTATCTCTCAATTCCTTGCACTGTTTTCAGTAACAAGTAACAAACATCTGCTTAATGTCATACATGTAAACATATATCCATATTACACCCAGTTTTACCACATTAAGGACAGTAAGGTTAGTCAAATGTTTTAGATAAAGACTGTGATTGTGTCTGTACAGTGCTACCTGAGAGGAAGGAGCTGGATTTAAACAACTCCTGCAGGTAACTAGTTGAGTTTCCCATGACATCCAACAGTAAAGCTGTGAAATCTGAGACACAGACACAGAGGAAGAAAGAGACTAAAAAGCCACCCTACGAATATGCTAAATGAATGCTTATTGGTATAGTATTTTATTACATTTTTAACCTGTAAGGTCATTGGTTTTGTTCGTCACACAGTAGCAGTATCTCAGGGGAAAAGTGCTGGTCTCAATATCCTGAAAGTCTGAGACTGAACACACACACTTTGTCAAAAAATGTCATGCAATACACCAATCAACAATAACATTAAAACCACCTCCTTGTTTTAGCTCCACTTACCATATAGAAGCACTTTGTAGTACAATTACTGACTGTAGTCCATCTGTTTCTCTACATGCTTTGTTAGCCGCCTTTCATGCTGTTCTTCAATGGTCAGGACTCTCCCAGGACCATCACAGAGCAGGTGGTGGATCATTCTCAGCACATTCAGTGTGTTGTGCTGGTATGAGTGACATCTCACCGTCACTGCTAGACTGAGAATAGACCACCAACCAAAAATATCCAGCAATACCTGCTCTGTGGTGGTCCTGGGAGAGTCCTGACTATTAAAGAACAGCATGAAAGGGGGCTAACAAAGCATGCAGAGAAACTGCAGTCAGTAATTGTAGAACTACAAAGTGCTTCTATATGGTAAGTGGAGCTGATAAAATGGACAGTGAGTGTAGAAACAAGGAGGTGGTTTTAATTTATGTGCTTTTTTTAATTTACTCATGCATTTTTTTCCCCCGATTTAGAGTAGTCAATTTATCTTCCACTGGTGAGGATCCCTATTGCATTTGGGTAGGGTGTATTTGCCAGCTCACGCCCCACTTTGCAGTCCTTGCGGACCCCTTCTTTTATGCCCGTGCTCAGTGTTGCCAACTCCTCAGTAAGGAAAGTAGCTATTGGCTGTCCTAATAGTCGCTAGAAGTCGCTAAATGACGTCATCGCCTAATTTGCATAAGATCAATTTGCGTGTAATTAACGCTGTAGAAGAGAGGAATAACATCGTGGGAGAGACAAAAAAGTGGGTAAAAACACCCTAAATATGTTTAGAACTACAAATGAACATTCTTCTGTTGATTCGTTGCAGGGTTGCCAGATTGCGACAGTAATTTTCAGCCAAAATGCATGAAAAAACGCCCAAAACACAGGAAATGTTTAGCATTTAACAAATAATAAACCAGTTAAACCATCAGGCAACAGTGTCTTGGACAGGAAAGAATAACCTGTCAATCAAACTTTTGACAAAGTGTTGGATGTGGTGGGAGAAGGTAGACCTTTTTATATTCCACCTGCTTTAGAAAGCAATAGTTTTTCATTTACATTTTAAGCCACCAAAATGATTACAAACCAGCCCAAAATTTGTCCACCTGCCAAAGTGTTTTTCCCTGCCAATTTCCAACAAAATCCGCCAAATCCGTCAGTGATACTGACCGCCCGTGAGTGCTTTGGGATGGCGGAGGGACTCACGGCAGGACCCGCTGCTCGCTGAGGACGGTAACTGCAGAATAATATGTGTTTTCACGTTCTAGTCTCCAAAAGTCTCCAATAACACCAGAAAAAGTCGCTAGATTTGTCGCTAGTCGCTTTTTTGAAAAAAAGTCGCTAGAGGGGTCTGAAAAGTCACTAAATATAGCGACAAAGTCGCTAAGTTGGCAACACTGCCCGTGCTTTGGTGAATTTGCACATGAGGCTCATCTACTCTCTGCACAGGGTCCTCGCACAGCGTTTGAAGACCCCACCCACATGTCTGGTCATTTTCCACCCAGCAGAGACAGTGGCCAATTTTTGTCTGTTGCAGGCACTGTCAATTGTGCCCGCTAGATGGCGTCCAGCCAATCAGTAACAGAACCAAGATTCAAACTGGGTGTTCAGAATCTCGGGGCTGGTGCGCTAGCAGAATATCCCACTGCGCCACCTGGGCATCTAATTTATGTGCTTTTTATTAAAAATCTTGAGCTTTGCTGTTTATTTGTACATTGTAGGTTCAACATTGTAGGTTCAAATTCAGTATTAGAACTGAAGCATTTGAAAAGGGCCTTGGTTCTCTCTCCATTTTTTAACCTCTCATGCCAGCATCTGTAATCAGTAGGAGCTGCCGGTGCTGCGACGAGAAAGTGACTGCCCATTTAGCCTTCCACTTCCTCAGACAAGGCCAATTGTGTCTGTCTGTTAAGTGACTGGCTAGACCAGTAGCAATGCCGAGACCTGAACCTGAGATTTAACCGCTTATCCAATCAGGGTCGCAGGGTGGGGGCAGAGTGTGCTGGAGCCTATCCCAGCTTTTCAATGGGTGCAAGGCCCACAGTAACACCATGGACAAAGCACCAGTCCATCACAGGGCAGACACACATACATACACCCATTCACCTATAGGGCAATTCAGTGTCTCCAATAAACCTGACTGTATGTTTTTGGAGTGTGGGAGGAAACCGGAGCTCCCGGAGGAAACCCACACAGACACGGGAAGAACATGCAAACTCCACACAGAAAGGACCCGGACCGCCCCACCTGGGGATCGAACCCAGGACCTTCTTGCTGTAATGTGACAGTGCTACCCACTCAGCCGCCGTGTGCTACACCACCTCAACACCATAAATTACTTTTTTTAAGCAGTGCACACAGTGGATGACTTTGTGAAGATGTACCACTAACTACAAGTATAATATTGAATTATTTAATAATATAAATGTAGTTATAATAGTAATATATTCCACCAATCAACTAGTACAACCTTCAGTATATTTTAAAGTATTGTCTTTTTATCCTGAGATCTATATGGTTTGTTATTCTTGTGAGACTTTACGCTTATTACTCAGATGTAGAAGAGCAAATCTTACCCATGTTATCCAATGCTAGAAAACTGAAGCCAAGCTTTAAATAAGAGCAAAACTTATTATGCTTTCCTTTACTATCCTATCTCAACATCATCAGGTTTTCTCATCTTGTAATATCATGTCAGATAAAAATACTGTAATTATTTTTTAGTAAAAGGAAAATCCCAGACAGCCCCTTAAACCCTCTAAAATGTTAGTGCCAAACCCAAATAAAAAAAAATAATTTGGACTCAAGAGTATTTACTGTTGTAAACCAGTAGGGTGATTTTGTGCAGTGCCAGAGAGCTGTGTGATGTCACACTTAAAACAGAAAAGAGATGCTGGGAATCTGAAAGAAATACACACACACACACACACACACACATAGTAAAAATCACAGACAAATAAAATCATGAAATCTTTAGAATCATAGCTGGACAGACCGCTTTATAAAATATTTACATCTGATCACCTATATACTGTATATCACCCATAACATTGAAACCACGTCCTTGTTTCTATTTTATCAGCTCCACTTACCATATAGAAGCACTTCGTAGTTCTACAGTTACTGACTGTAGTCCATCTATTTCTCTACATGCTTTGTTAGCCTCCTTTCATGCTGTTCTTCAATGGTCAGGACCCCCACAGGACCACCACAGAGCAGGTATTATTTGGGTGGTGGATCATTCTCAGTACTGCAGTGACACTGACATGGTGGTGGTGTGTTAGTGTGTGTTGTGCTGGTATGAGTGGATCAGACACAGCAGCACTGATGGAGATTTTAAACACCTCACTGTCACTGCTGGACTGAGAATAGTCCACCAACGTAAAAATATCCAACCAACAGCACCCCATAGGCAGCGTCCTGTGACCACTGATGAAGGTCTAGATTAGAAGATGACCAACTCGAACAGCAGCAATAGATGAGCGATCGTCTCTGACTTTACATCTACAAGGTGGACCAACTAGGTAGGAGTGTCTAATAGAGTGGACAGTGAGTGGACACAGTATTTAAAAACTCCAGCAGCGCTGCTGTGTCTGATCCACTCATACCAGCACAACACACACTAACACACCACCACCATGTCAGTGTCACTGCAGTGCTGATAATGATCCACCACCTAAATAATACCTGCTCTGTGGTAGTCCAGTGGGGGTCCTGAAGAACAGGGTCCATTGAAGGGGTCCATTGAAGAACAGGGTAAAAGCGGGTTAAAAAGGTATTTAGAGAAATAGATGGACTACAAAGTGCTTGTATATGGTAAGTGGAGCTGATAAAATGGACAGAGAGTGTAGAAACAAGGACGTGGTTTCAATGTTATGGCTGATTATATATATATATATATATATATATATACAGTGTATCACAAAAGTGAGTACACCCCTCACATTTCTGCAGATATTTAAGTATATCTTTTCATGGGACAACACTGACAAAATGACACTTTGACACAATGAAAAGTAGTCTGTGTGCAGCTTATATAACAGTGTAAATTTATTCTTCCCTCAAAATAACTCAATATACAGCCATTAATGTCTAAACCACCGGCAACAAAAGTGAGTACACCCCTAAGAGACTACACCCCTAAATGTCCAAATTGAGCACTGCTTGTCATTTTCCCTCCAAAATGTCATGTGATTTGTTAGTGTTACTAGGTCTCAGGTGTGCATAGGGAGCAGGTGTGTTCAATGTAGTAGTACAGCTCTCACACTCTCTCATACTGGTCACTGAAAGTTCCAACATGGCACCTCATGGCAAAGAACTCTCTGAGGATCTTAAAAGACGAATTGTTGCGCTACATGAAGATGGCCAAGGCTACAAGAAGATTGCCAACACCCTGAAACTGAGCTGCAGCACAGTGGCCAAGATCATCCAGCGTTTTAAAAGAGCAGAGTCCACTCCTAACAGACCTCGCGTTGGTCGTCCAAAGAAGCTGAGTGCACGTGCTCAGCGTCATATCCAACTGCTGTCTTTGAAAGATAGGCGCAGGAGTGCTGTCAGCATTGCTGCAGAGATTGAAAAGGTGGGGGGTCAGCCTGTCAGTGCTCAGACCATACGCCGCACACTACATCAAATTGGTCTGCATGGCTGTCACCCCAGAAGGAAGCCTCTTCTGAAGTCTCTACACAAGAAAGCCCGCAAACAGTTTGCTGAAGACATGTCAACAAAGGACATGGAGTACTGGAACCATGTCCTATGGTCTGATGAGACCAAGATTAATTTGTTTGGTTCAGATGGTCTCAAGCATGTGTGGCGGCAATCAGGTGAGGAGTACAAAGATAAGTGTGTCATGCCTAAAGTCAAGCATGGTGGTGGGAATGCCATGGTCTGGGGCTGCATGAGTGCAGCAGGTGTTGGGGAGTTACATTTCATTGAGGGACACATGAACTCCAATATGTACTGTGAAATACTGAAGCAGATCATGATCCCCTCCCTCCGGAAACTGGGTCGCAGGGCAGTGTTCCAGCATGATAATGACCCCAAACACACCTCTAAGACGACCACTGCTTTATTGAAGAGGCTGAGGGTAAAGGTGATGGACTGGCCAAGCATGTCTCCAGACCTAAACCCAATAGAACATCTTTGGGGCATCCTCAAGCGGAAGGTGGACGAGCGCAAAGTCTCGAATATCCGCCAGCTCCGTGATGTCGTCATGGAGGAGTGGAAAAGCATTCCAGTGGCAACCTGTGAAGCTCTGGTAAACTCCATGCCCAGGAGAGTTAAGGCAGTTCTGGGAAATAATGGTGGCCACACAAAATATTGACACTTCAGGAACTTTCACTAAGGGGTGTACTCACTTTTGTTGCCGGTGGTTTAGACATTAATGGCTGTATATTGAGTTATTTTGAGGGAAGAATAAATTTACACTGTTATATAAGCTGCACACAGACTACTTTTCATTGTGTCAAAGTGTCATTTTGTCAGTGTTGTCCCATGAAAAGATATACTTAAATATCTGCAGAAATGTGAGGGGTGTACTCACTTTTGTGATACACTGTATATATATATAGGTTTTAAGCATACAGTATTTATAGGCTTAAAGTGAGAAAAATATAGTATATACTCGAGGGTTCTTATATATATATATTTGTTTTTGATTCAAAGGTACCACACAAACAGACTTAGTTGATCATAGATAGACAGACAGACAGACAGACAGACAGATAGATAGACAGATAGATACTTTATTTATCCCAAGGGAAATTATATGATTTTTATATTGATAAAGCATGACCACGCCACACTGACCAGTATAATTTCTAGTGCAAACTACAAAAGATACAACCTTCATAAACATGTTTGATCTTACCTGTGTTTGTTGCATTGAGTAGAGCATTTATTAATGGAGTGAGGTCTATAGAACCAGGGTCAATGTGATCTACAGGAATCTCTGCAACAAACATTTACATTGTCTAAGAAGAATGCTCAAAGCTTGAACAGTACTGTTCTTGTCAAACATCTAGCATCAGTGTCTGACCTCACAATTGCTCTTGTATCTAAACAAGCAGTTGTGTCACAGACACACTCCAAAATTGTGTGGAAAACCTTTCCTCAATAGTAGAAGTTAGTATAGCTGGCAAAGAGTGAGGCAACTCCAGATCTGTTACAGTGGTTGAAGAATGAAATGTCCTAAAAGCTCATGGACTGGTATCCACATACTTCCATCCATCCATCCTTCCATTCATTCATCCTTCCATCCATCCATCCATCCCTCCCTCCCTCCCTCCCTCCCTCCCTCCCTCCATCCATCCATTCATCCATCCTTCCATTGATCCATCCTTCCTTCTATCTATTCATCTATCCATCCATCCATCCATCCTTCCTTCCTTCCATCTGTCTGTCTGTCTGTCTGTCTGTCTGTCTGTCTGTGTCTGTCTGTCCGTCCGTCCGTCCGTCCGTCCATCCATCCATCCCACATTAACCTCATTACACATATTAAAACTGTCTGCAATTTGAACCACAGTAGCCCTTTGTTGGTTTGTACTGGACATTACAAACGTCTTGTTCTCTGGCATCAATAAGTCTTGGCTGGCCAACACATACACCGATTAGCAATAACATTAAAACCACCTCCTTGTTTCTACACTCACTGTCCATTTTATCAGCTCCACTTACCACATAGAAGCACTTTGTAGTTCTACAATTACTGACTGTAGTCCATTTGTTTCTCTGCATACTTTTTAACTCTGTTCTTTAATAGTCAGGACCCTCACAGGACCACCACAGAGCAGGTATTATTTAGGTGGTGGATCATTCTCATCACTGCAGTGACACTGACATGGTGGTGGTGTGTTAGTGTGTGTTGTGCTGGTATGAGTGGATCAGACACAGCAGCGCTGCTGGAGTTTTTAAATACTGTGTCCACTCACTGTCCACTCTATTAGACACTCCTACCTAATTGGTCCACCTTGTAGATGTAACATCAGAGACGATCTCTCATCTATTGCTGCTGTTTGAGTTGGTCATCTTTGAGATCTTCATCAGTGGTTACAAGACGCTGCCCACGGGGTGCTGTTGGTTGGATATTTTTACGTTGGTGGACTATTCTCAGTCCAGCAGGGACAGTGAGGTGTCTAAAAACTCCAACAGCGCTGCTGTGTCTGATCCACTCATACCAGCACAACACACACTAACACACCACCAAGTGGAGCTGATAAAATGGACAAGGGGGTGGTTTTAATGTTATTGTTGATCAGTGTATTTGTATTCTCAACACATTGTCTTCTTTAAAACAAAAAGGCTGCTGTTACCAGTTGATGCCAGAATCTCTCGTTCCTGTTGACTCTGTTGCCATGTTTCTGAAAAACAGTAGAATATACAGTTGTTTTAGTTAGTTAAACAATAAAATGTTTAAAGTCAACAGATTTCGGCAAGTGTGTACACACTAAGTGTGTATATTGTATTAAGTAAAATACTATAATAGTTTAACTGTTTGCTATTGAGTAAGTATTTGGACATCCATCACAATTGTTACGTTATTAAGTCACCTATGACCAACATGTATAATAATACCTAAAGTATCAATTACATAATTACCTAATACACCGATCAAGCATAACATTATGACCACCTTTCTAATATTGTGTTGGTCCCATTATGGTGCATTATCCTGCTGAAAGAGGCCACAGTCATTAGGGAATATTGTTGTACATGGTACAATGCTTAGATAGGTGGTACGCGTCAAAGTAACATCCACATGGATGGCAGGACCCAACGTTTCCCAGCAGAACATTGCCACCTTCTTCCATTGCTCTGTGGTCCAGTTCCGATGCTCACATGCCCATTGTTGGCGCTTTCGGCAATGGACAGGGATCAGCATGGGCATACTGACTGGTCTGCTGCACTGTGTATTCTGACACCTTTCTATCAGAACCAGCATTAACTTCTTCAGCAATTTGAGCTACAGTAGCTCGTCTGTTGGATCGGATCACACGGGCCAGCCTTCGCTCCCTACGTGCATCAATGAGCCTTGGCCAGTGTTTACCACTGTTCCTTTCTTGGACCACTTTTGATAAATACTGACCACTGCAGACCAGGAACATCCACAAGAGCAGCAGTTTTGGAGATGCTCCGACCCAGTCGTCTAGCCATCACAATTTGACACATCAACTTTGAGGATAAAATGTTCACTTGCTGCCTAATATATCCCACCCACTAACAGGTGTCGTGATAAAGAGATAATCAGTGTTATTCACTTCACCTGTCAGTGGTCATAATGTTATGCCTGGTCGGTGTATAATATAATTTCAATTAATTTTCTGTGTTTTAAACTTTGTTGCAGTGTGTTTAGAGTGATTGCCTGTTCCAGCTGGCCACTGAACACTGTTTACAAAACAAGGTCCAGACATGGTCACTTACCTGTTATGCCAGTAGGTAGCAGAGTAACTATGGCAACACAGATTGTCACGTTGACCCACTGATTTAATTTGAATTTATCCATCACTGGAAAACAAATATCAAGCAATCAATATACAACGTTTATATGGAACAGTGATAGCTTAGTGGGTAGAGCTTTGGGCTATCGAATGAGGTCCTGGCTCTGACCTTGAGCAAGGCCCTTATAACCCTCCCGGTTATAAGGGCCAGGGGCACGTACATTGACTGAACCTGTGCTCTGACCCCACCTTCCAAACTAGGTGGGATACATGGACAATAAATTTGCTTTATGCTGACAACCCAAAACATGCCATAAATGGCAATGAACGAGTGGCACCACCACTCAACCAACCCAACCAATTAAGCACGATTAAAATTTTATATATACAGTGTATCACAAAAGTGAGTACACCCCTCACATTTCTGCAAATATTTCATTATATCTTTTCATGGGACAACACTATAGACATGAAACTTGGATATAACTTAGAGTAGTCAGTGTACAACTTGTATAGCAGTGTAGATTTACTGTCTTCTAAAAATAACTCAACACACAGCCATTAATGTCTAAATAGCTGGCAACATAAGTGAGTACACCCCACAGTGAACATGTCCAAATTGTGCCCAAATGTGTCGTTGTCCCTCCCTGGTGTCATGTGTCAAGGTCCCAGATGTAAATGGGGAGCAGGGCTGTTAAATTTGGTGTTTTGGGTACAATTCTCTCATACTGGCCACTGGATATTCAACATGGCACCTCATGGCAAAGAACTCTCTGAAGATGTGAGAAATAGAATTGTTGCTCTCCACAAAGATGGCCTGGGCTATAAGAAGATTGCTAACACCCTGAAACTGAGCTACAGCATGGTGGCCAAGATCATACAGCGGTTTTCCAGGACAGGTTCCACTCGGAACAGGCTTCGCCAGGGTCGACCAAAGAAGTTGAGTCCACGTGTTCAGCATCATATCCAGAGGTTGGCTTTAAAAAATAGACACATGAGTGCTGCCAGCATTGCTGCAGAGGTTGAAGACGTGGGAGGTCAGCCTGTCAGTGCTCAGACCATACGCCGCACACTGCATCAACTCGGTCTGCATGGTCGTCATCCCAGAAGGAAGCTGACGCACAAGAAAGCCCGCAAACAGTTTGCTGAAGACAAGCAGTCCAAGAACATGGATTACTGGAATGCCCTGTGGTCTGACGAGACCAAGATAAACTTGTTTGGCTCAGATGGTGTCCAGCATGTGTGGCGGCGCCCTGGTGAGAAGTACCAAGACAACTGTATCTTGCCTACAGTCAAGCATGGTGGTGGTAGCATCATGGTCTTGGGCTGCATGAGTGCTGCAGGCACTGGGGAGCTGCAGTTCATTGAGGGAAACATGAATTCCAACATGTACTGTGACATTCTGTAACAGAGCATGATCCCCTCCCTTCGAAAACTGGGCCTCATGGCAGTTTTCCAACAGGATAACGACCCCAAACACAACCTCCAAGATGACAACTGCCTTGCTGAGGAAGCTGAAGGTAAAGGTGATGGACTAAACCCAATTGAGCACCTGTGGCGCATCCTCAAGTGGAAGGTGGAGGAGTTCAAGGTGTCTAACATCCACCAGCTCCGTGATGTCATCATGGAGGAGTGGAAGAGGATTCTAGTAGCAACCTGTGCAGCTCTGGTGAATTCCATACCCAGGAGGGTTAAGGCAGTGCTGGATAATAATGGTGGTCACACAAAATATTGACACTTTGGGCACAATTTGGACATGTTCACTGTGGGGTGTACTCACTTATGTTGCCAGCCATTTAGACATTAATGGCTGTGTGTTGAGTTATTTTCAGAAGACAGTAAATCTACACTGCTATACAAGTTGTACACTGACTACTCTAAGTTATATCCAAGTTTTATTTCTATAGTGTTGTCACATGAAAAGATATAATGAAATATTTGCAGAAATGTGAGGGGTGTACTCACTTTTGTGATACACTGTATATATAGTATTAATTAATTAATTAATATAAAAATATAATTAATCTTACTGATGACTTGATCACTCATCAATAGTGTATTTTATTGTTTGCTTTTTAAAACATAGCATCATGATATTTTTACACATTGTGCTGGATCTGTTGGTCTGGACACTGTACCACAATGGGTGGTTGAATTTGAGTTTTTTTCAAAAACGTAAAATCAATTAACAAGAGCAAGAATGGTTTTTTATTGACTATAATGCTTTCATATTGCATTTTACCTGTGTATTTTGAAGGTTTTTAAATGGTTCCACATAGGTTTGACATTGTTGGATGGTTTAACATGAAAATTGCTATTTGTATTATTTAATTAATCAAAGCTGTTTATGACTAATATCACATGTATGTTTCGACTTGTTTTAGAAGCTTTGTTTCCATGTCAAAACATGATTTTAATGTTGGTTTCATGATGAGTTATTTATCTGGTATTGCATGTTGATAGTACAGAAAAAAAGCTCCCTGATTATTTATATATAGTGCTCTGATTAAACTCAGACTACAGATTGTCTCAAGTAGATCACAATTGATTAATACAAATAAAATTACCATAAATTTACCTACAAAATCAGGTTACATGATGAGAACATTTATAAAGCACTATTAGGCACTGGGTTGCCAAATAAATGCTGTATTCAACAGTTTTCTGCACAATTATTTTAGTTGAATTTGTTACATAATTTATCCATTAAATAAAGTTTTAAAATGATTTATAGTCATAAAATGATTTTACAAAAAATAACGAAGACTCACCTAGAGGAAAGGTAGTAGACTCTCAGACACACAGACAGCACTCTCTCCAGCAATTCTTACTCTCTCTCTTTCTCTCTCATGGTCACTAGAGAGTGAAATGGGCCACAATAGCCTTCTAATGTGTCACCTGAGATGAACTGGTATATAGACTAAACCAGTAAACCAGATCTCACACTGCGGACGCACACTCTGATAGTCCCATACATTCCATAAAACTCTCATGTGAGAAAGTATAATAGTGTACACCAATTAGGCATAAAATTATGAAAACCTTTCTAATATTGTGTTGGTCCCCCTGACCCGTCGAGGCATGGACTCCACTAGACCCCTGAATGTGTGCTGTGGTATCTGGCACCGAGACGTCAGCAGCAGATCTCCTGTATGTTGTGAGGTGGGGCCTCCATGGATCGGACTTGTTTGTCCAGCACATCCCACAGTTGCTCGGTTGGATTGAGATCTGGGGAATCTGGAGGCCAAGTCAACACCTCAAACTCATTGTTGTGCTCCTCAAACCATTCCTGAAGCATTTTTGCTGCTGAAATAGGCCACAGCCATAAGGGAATACCATTTTCATGAAAGGGTGTACATGGTCTGCAACAATGCTTAGGTAGGTGGTACGTGTAAATGTAACATCCACATGGATGGCAGGACACAAGGTTTCTCAGCCTTGGTGCTTAATATATCCCACCCACTAAGTAGGTACCGTGATGAGATAATCAGTGTCACCTGTCAGTGGTCATAATTTTATGCCAGGTCGGTGTATGTAAGTGAGAGAGTATAATAGTATATGAATGTAGGCACCTGAAAAAGGAAAGGCCTTATGGATTATCTTTAACCATGCAGGCCAAACTTACTTACTGGCTTCTTCACAGTGGTGAGACTTTACAAGACATTAATGTCAAATAAACGTCTATTTGAATACATTTTATTAATAACTGATGAAATTAAACATATAAAATTAAGGTACAATAACATCTGCATATTTCCTTGTAAATCAACATTGGATTAAAACAGGTTATAAATGAAGATTTTATTCTTAAAAAAGAAATAAATACAAATAATAATACAGTGCTCAGAAGGCCACTAGTGTAAAATCCGCAATCATCCAGTAAACCAAAAACGTTTGCGTTAGTGTCCTAAAAAAAGCAACATTTCAGAGAGCGAATGGCTGTCCTTAATATTTAATTTAAATGTTAAACGTGTGACTGAAACAAAGCTCTACTCAAAATGACAAGGCACAAATAACAAATAGCAGTCATTAGTCAGTGATGGCAGCCTGTTAGTGACTTTACAGTACATGAATGTGGTAACATTAAAACCACCTCCTTGTTTCTACACTCACTGGCCATTTTATCAAGCACTTTGTAGTTCTACAATTACTGACTGTAGTCCATGTTTCCCTGCATGCTTAGTTAGCCCCCTTTCATGCTGTTCTTCAATGGTCAGGACCCCAACAGGACCACTACAGAGTAGGTATTATTTAGGTGGTGGATCATTCTCAGCACTGCAGTGACAGTTAGTGTTAGTGTGTGTTGTGCTGGTATGAGTGCTGATGAAGTTTATAAACACCTCACTGTCACTGCTGGACTGAGAATAGTCCACCAACCAAAAATATATCCAGCCAACAGCGCCCCGTGGGCAGCGTTCTGTGACCACTGATGAAGGTCTAGATTGGAAGATGACCAACTCAAACAGAAGCAATAGATGAGCGATCGTCTCTGACTTTACATCTACAAGGTGGACCAACTAGGTAAGAGTGTCTAACAGAGTGGACAGTGAGTGGACACGGTATTTACCTCATACAAGCACAACACACACTAACACACCACCACCATGTCAGTGTCACTGCAGTGCTGAGAATGATCCACCACCTAAATAACACCTGCTCTGTGGTGGTCCTGACCATTGAAGAACAGGGTGAAAGCAGGCTAAAAAAAAGTATGCAGAGAAACAGATGGACTACAGTCAGTAATTGTAGAACTACAAAGTGCTTCTATATGGTAAGTGGAGCTGATAAAATGGACAGTGAGTGTAGAAACAAGGAGGTGGTTTTAATGTTTTGGCTGATCAGTGTATAACCCCACACAAACACATATAATTTACTATAATCCAGTAATTTTGATCTATATTTACCAAAAAGTATTTTATAAAGTTGATTTAATCAAAACTAGGCAGTGTAAGAAGGGAAGTTAGAAGTAAGAGTTAAACATGGCTATACATTTCTGTTTTGGACTCACTGACTGTAAATAACGTCGCTTATTATTATCATGTTTCTGTTTATGTCTGTAGATCAGCTTTACTACTAGAGAATTCTCATGTCCAGACTACTATAAAGGCTGGAGAAATGTAAATGGTCACTGGGTTATTTTTTTACATGACATACAGTTGAAGACAAGGTTTACATACACGTGTAATGGGAATGTATTTCCTCGCAGTCTTGGGAATGTAATTATGTAATAGTTTTTTTTTTTCTAAGACTGCATTATTGGAACATGGAATTCTTTGTATAAATACATAAATAAATAAATAAATAAATACATAAATACATACATACATACATACATACATACATACATAAAATAGATATTTGAACTACAAGAGAATTCTCATGTCCAGACTTGTAATAAATGTTTGTAATATTTGATTTTGGAACTGTATTATTGGAACATGTAATTCTATGTCTAAATAAATAAATACATAAATAAATACATAAGTAATTAAATACATACATACATTAAATAATTAATAATTAATTAATAATAATAAATACATTAAAAAATGGAGATTTGAACTACAAGAGAATTCTCATGGCCAGACTTGTAATAAATGTTTGTAATATTTGTTTTTGGAACTGTATTATTGGAACACATAATTCTTTGTGTAAATAAATAAATAAAATAAAGATTTGAACTACAAGAGAATTCTCATGTCCAGAATTTTTTTGGGGGACTGCGTTATTGAAACACACAATTTTTTTGTGTAAATAAATAAATGAATAAATAAAACAAATAAAGAAAAGAAAATAGTTTGTGTAAATATAAGTTCCTTCCTAAGTTTATTCTGGATCTTTTTATTATAATTGACTAGCTGCTAACTTTCCTTGTCAAGATCTGGAAGAAAACTTTACAAGGACGCGGTGGGTTCTAATCACTGAATGCAAGGCAGGACCTTCTTGGTGACGGCGCTACCCACCATGTGACACAATATTGCAGTCACAGAAAAAAAAAACATTCACTACTTTGAGAGACATGTTTCCTACAAGTGTATATAAGCCTTTAACTTCACCTACTGAAGTTGATTATTATTTGGCAGATTTTCTTACATTTTACAGAATTTAACAAAATGTTACCTGGCAGTTGTTCCGATAATGTTACATTTATTTTGAAGTTTTATAGTAAATCATGTGATTGTCAAAACTTTAAAATAAGATTTAGAAAGAACTGGGAATTGTGCGCTTGTTTTGCAAAAGGACCTGTACTTATGTACAAAAGGACCATGTAATAATAATAATAATAATAATAATAATAAAACATCTAAACAGAAACCACAATAATAATAATAATAATAATAAACATCAACAGAAACCACAATAATACTAATAATAATAATACATAATAGTAATAATAATAAAAACAAATCTAAACAGAAACCACAATAATAATAATTAATCAAAATAAATAATAATAAAAATAACAATTATAATAACAAATAATAATAATAATAATAATTATTATTATTATTATTATTATTACTATTATTATTAAGAATAATTAAAAATAATTAATAATAATAATTAATAATAATAATAATAACAATTGATAATAGTAATATTAATAACAATTAATAATAATTATTATTATTATCATTATGAATAATAATAATAAATAACAATAATAATAACAATTAATAATAATAACAAAAAACAAATAATAATAATAATAATTAATAAAAATTATTTAATTCAATTTTTTCATTTAATTTTCATCAACCACTTTATTCTGGTCAGTGTAGTAACCACTGTCTATGTAGACACCAAGCCGGCCTATAGCACTAGTGAGATTCTAACCCATATCTCAGGAGTGTTGGGCTGGTGTAATAGACCACTGGGCCACCCAAAAGCCTAATTCAGACTTAGCTGTGAACCTGATAGGGTACAAAAAGATCATCACACAAACCAGTAACACCTAAAAGTAAACTATATGACCAAAAGGATGTGGACTAACAGGTACACAAACTCAAGATAAGAGCCATTGTCTCCAAAATGATTATTATCTAAGAACGTTACACTGTCTTTAGATGCCAGCTTTGCCATATTTCTAAAATAGCTAGGAGCAACAACAGCTCAGCCATAAACAGAAGGCCAACAAGCTCACTGGTGAGGAATGCTGAGTATAAAAGCCACCATAACATTATGACCACCTTTCTAATATTGTGTTGGTCCCCCTTTTGCTGCCAAAACAGTCCTGACCTGTCAAGGCATGGAGTTCTTCAGCAATTTGAGCTACAGTATCTCGTCTGTTGGATCAGCCAGCCTTCACTCCCCACGTGCATCAATGAGCCTTGGCCGCCCATGACCCTGTCGCCGGTTTACCACTGTTCCTTCTTTGGACCACTTTTGATAAATACTGACCACTGCAGACCGGGAACACCCCACAAGAGCTGCAGTTTTGGAGATGCTCTGACCCAGCCATCCAGGCATCACAATTTGGCCCTCCTCAAACTCGCTCAGATCCTTACACTCGCCCATTTTTCTGCTTCTAACATCAACTTTGAGGATAAAATGTTCACTAACAGGTGCCGTGATGAAGAGATAATCAGTGTTATTCACTTTACCAGTCATTGTTCATAATGTTATGCCTAGTCGGTCTATACTGACATTTAACAGTTTGGTTTAGGAAGCTGACTGGTCTGCACTGATCTCAACCTTATCCTGTTGCTGGAGGTAAATTCCTGCAGTCATATTTTAGAACCTAGTGGAAAGACTTTCCAAAAGAATCGAAGCAAGAGTGTAAGAACGAAAGCCAAATGTTTAAGCGTCCACATATTTATGACCATACAGTGTATAACACAAAATACAAATATAAACATATAACCACACGACCTTACCATTGGACAGAAATGACTAGTGCAGATTGTGTATAGTAACTGTGAACAGAGACAGCCCATCCACTGTCTGAACTGAAGTCATGTGACATAATTAGAACAAGTCCTGATTGGACAGAGCAGCATTGGAGGCCTGAACTGCCTGTCCACACTTAACAGTACAAGTGTACTTGGTGACATCAGAGGAAGTGCACTTGGTAATAATCAGCATGCTCATGTATCTGAAACACTCCAGCAAATAAAAACAGCATCGGCGTGAAAAAGCTCGAGAACCAACAGACGGAGACATCCAGAAAGATGTCGCGTGGTAACGAAATGAGTAAACGAGAGGCAACTAATTCAGTTGTTCAACCAAAACGCTTCTTTGCAAGGTAGGGCTGTCATGGTATGTAATAATAACAAATGTAAATAAATACATTTATTTGATTGCAGACAGGATGAACCTGAGATATTTCATGTTAATAAACATCCATTCCTGCATTTCAGGCCTGCAACACATTCCAAAAAAAGTTGGGACGGGGGCAATTTAGGGCTAGTAATGAGGTGATAAAACTAAATAATGATGTGATTCCAAACAGGTGATTGTAATCATGGTTTGGTACAAAAGCAGCATCCAGGAAAGGCCGAGTCTCTGATGAGCAAAGATGATCAGAGGATCTCCAGTTTGTCAACAAACAATGAACCTCAAAGAAAGATGGAAGGGATTTGCATATTTCTCCCTCTACAGTGCATAATATAATTAAACCATTCAAGGAATCTGGAGGAATTTCAGTGCATAAAGGTCAAGAGCGCAAACTTAACCTGAACGCCCGTGATCTTCCATACCTCAGACGGCACTGCATCAAGAACCGCCACTCAACAATAGCTGATATAACCACATGGGTGAGGGATTACTTCGGCAAACCTTTATCAAGCTCTACAATACAGAGTTACATGCACAAATGTCACTTAAAACTTTACTGTGCAACAAAGAAGCTTTATGTATCCATGTCCAGAAGCGGCGTCGACTTCTCTGGGCTCGGAAAAAATGGACGCCGTGTGGTCCGGACCAAAGACAAAAAGGACTTTCCAGACTGTTATCAGCAATAAGTCCAAAAGCCAGGGTCTGTCATGGTATGGGGTCGTGTCAGTGCCCTTGGTAAAGGTCATTTACACTTCTGTGATGGCAGCATTAATGCAGAAAAGTACATTGAGATCTTAGAGCAACATGTGCTGCCTTCAAGACGTCGTCTTTTCCAGGGACGTCCATGCATTTTTCTACAAGACAATGCAAAACCACATGCTGCACACGTTACAAAGGCATGGCTGCGGAAGAAGAGGGTACGGGTACTGGACTGGCCTGCCTGCAGTCCAGACCTGTCCCCAATAGAGAACGCGTGGAGTACTGTTGCACATGTTAAGACGTGTTTGCAGGAAGAATAGGACAAAATAAAAGCTGAAACACTAAAACACTTGGTATCCTCGGTGCCAAAACATCTTTTAAGTGTGGTGAAAAGGAATGGCAACATTACAAAGTAGTAAATGCTTTACTGTCCCAACCTTTTTTTGGAATGTGTTGCAGGCCTGAAATGCAGGAATGGATGTTTATTAATAAATGAAATGAAGTTGAGCAGATAAAACATGAAATATCTCAGGTTCATCCTGTCTGCAATAAAATAAAAGTCAAAGTAAATGTAAGAAACTCTGTGTTTTTTTTTTTTATTATTTGCATTTTACATGCTGTCTCAACTTTTCAACCTGGTCGAAACCATGACAGCCCTACACAAAAAAAAAGACCCAAATAAGTAAAAAAAAAGTGAACATTTTATTTCTATTAGCTGCTCTATAGATAAGTGTCATGCAGTCCATGCATATGAAAAAAGCTAAATGGTTCTAAATATAAAAATAAGTATACAAAAATGGCATAGCATTGTTTTTTTTTACTCTGAATTATCCGTTCGTCAGTCTTTTCTTGGTCCGCTCTTGTGCAATGTCTACCACTAAAGACGAAAAGATAAAACGCATGCATTCCATGCAGTGCTCCTTGCTTTGCAGCGGTAAAGCGTGTGATCGATATATATGTTCGTGTCTGCCTTTACAATGTACGCGGTTATTAAAAACACTAGTATGTTGCTCACTTGTATTTGTGTAAGTGACTGGGTGCGAATTTCAAGGTGGAGTGATCCACGCTTCGTCGCTCAGAAATCCGTCATTTGCTGATGGCAAGGCGTGTCCACCGGGCGTGAAAGGCTCGCTGTCTGTATCCGTCTCGCCCTCGGCTAAGTAGCGGTGCTCGTGGTCCCAGCCCGACCCTGTGGTGGCTCCCGACCCCCTGCGCGAGACGTCCTCTTTTTCAGCGGATATGCTGAACCCGCTGGGCGTTCGCTCCAGCTCCTCGTGCGTGACGGACAGCAGCGAGAGGGGCGTGCCTGCCCGCTGGTCCACGCACAGTTTATCGCACAGGTCCACTTGAGAGGAAAAGGAGTGGTTTGGTAGTGGGCTGATGGGCAGGACGGTGGGTCGAGTCGGGTTTGTGTGTGACAGTGAGCGCGAGTAGAAAGGGGTGTAAGGGAGAGGCGGAGTGTAGCTGCAGTACACCCGATCTCCGGTGATGCTGACCGTCAGATCGCTGCGCTCCATGGTGATGTGGGCGGGAGCTGTGAGGTCGTACTGCATGTGCATGTCCACCAGGAAGTCAAGCTTCTTCTCCATGTCTGTCACCTGCAACCATGACAAGAGGTTTTGATTGTTTTTCTAAACACAAATAACTCTCATACACTACAGTATATTGCCAAAAATATTCACTCGCCCATTCAAATCATTAAACTCAGGTGTTCCAATCACTTCCATGGCCACAGATGTATAAAACCAAGCACATAGGCATGCAGACTGCTTCTACAAACATTTGTGAAAGAATGGGTCACTCTCAGGAGCTCAGTGAATTCCAGCGTGGTACCGTGATATGATGCCACCTGTGCAACAAGTCCAGTCGTGAATATTCCCTCACTACTAAATATTCCACAGTCAACTATCAGTGGTATTATAACAAAGTGGAAGCGATGGGGAACGACAGCAACTCAGCCACGAAGTGGTAGCCACGTAAAATGACAGAGCGGGGTCAGCGGATGCTGAGGCACATAGTGCGCAGAGGTCGCCAACTTTCTGCAGAGTCAATCGCTACAGACCTCCAAACTTCATGTGACCTTCAGATTAGCTCAAGAACAGTGCGTAGAGAGCTTCATGGAATGGGTTTCCATGGCCGAGCAGCTGCATCCAAGCCTCATATCACCAAGCGCAATGCAAAGCGTAGGATGCAGTGGTGTAAAGCACGCCGCCACTGGACTCTAGAGCAGTGGAGACGTGTTCTCTGGAGTGGCTTTGGCGGTTGCCAGGAGAACGGTACTCGTCTGACTGCATTGTGCCGAGTGTAAAGTTTGGTGGAGGGGGGATTATGGTGTGGGGTTGTTCTTCAGGAGTTGGGCTCGGCCCCTTAGTTCCAGTGAAAGGAACTCTTAATGCTTCAGCATACCAAGAGATTTTGGACAATTTCATGCTCCCAACTTTGTGGGAACAGTTTGGGGATGGCCCCTTCCTGTTCCAACATGACTGTGCACCAGTGCACAAAGCAAGGTCCATAAAGACATGGATGAACGAGTTTGGTGTGGAAGAACTTGACTGGCCTGCACAGAGTCCAGACCTCAACCCGATAGAACACCTTTGGGATGAATTAGAGCAAAGACTGCAAGCCAGGCCTTCTCGTCCGACATCAGTGTCTGACCTCACAAATGCGCTTCTGGAAGAATGTTCAAAAATTCCCATAAACACACTCCTAAACCTTGTGGAAAGCCTTACCAGAAGAGTTGAAGCTGTTATAGCTGCAAAGGGTGGGCCGACATCATATGAAACCCTATGGATTAAGAATGGGAGTCACTCAAGTTCATATGCGTGTGAAAGCAGACGAGCGAATACTTTTGGCAATATAGTGTACAGTGTATCACAAAAGTGAGTACACCCCTCCCATTTCTGCAGATATTTAAGTATATCTTTTCATGGGACAACACTGACAAAATGACACTTTGACACAATGAAAAGTAGTCTGTGTGCAGCTTATATAACAGTGTAAATTTATTCTTCCCTCAAAATAACTCAATATACAGCCATTAATGTCTAAACCACCGGCAACAAAAGTGAGTACACCCCTAAGAGACTACACCCCTAAATGTCCAAATTGAGCACTGCTTGTCATTTTCCCTCCAAAATGTCATGTGATTTGTTAGTGTTACTAGGTCTCAGGTGTGCATAAGGAGCAGGTGTGTTCAATTTAGTAGTACAGCTCTCACACTCTCTCATACTGGTCACTGAAAGTTCCAACATGGCACCTCATGGCAAAGAACTCTCTGAGGATCTTAAAAGACGAATTGTTGCGCTACATGAAGATGGCCAAAGCTACAAGAAGATTGCCAACACCCTGAAACTGAGCAGCAGCACAGTGGCCAAGATCATCCAGCATTTTAAAAGAGCAGGGTCCACTCAGAACAGACCTCGCGTTGGTCGTCCAAAGAAGCTGAGTGCACGTGCTCAGCGTCACATCCAACTGCTGTCTTTGAAAGATAGGCGCAGGAGTGCTGTCAGCATTGCTGCAGAGATTAAAAAGGTGGGGGGTCAGCCTGTCAGTGCTCAGACCATACGCCGCACACTACATCAAATTGGTCTACATGGCTGTCACCCCAGAAGAAAGCCTCTTCTGAAGTCTCTACACAAAAAAGCCCGCAAACAGTTTGCTGAAGACATGTCAACAAAGGACATGGATTACTGGAACTATGTCCTATGGTCTGATGAGACCAAGATTAATTTGTTTGGTTCAGATGGTCTCAAGCATGTGTGGAGGCAATCAGGTGAGGAGTACAAAGATAAGTGTGTCATGCCTACAGTCCAGCATGGTGGTGGGAATGCCATGGTCTGGGGCTGCATGAGTGCAGCAGGTGTTGGGGAGTTACATTTCATTGAGGGACACATGAACTCCAATATGTACTGTGAAATACTGAAGCAGAGCATGATCCCCTCCCTCCGAAAACTGGGTCGCAGGGCAGTGTTCCAGCATGATAATGACCCCAAACACACCTCTAAGATGACCACTGCTTTATTGAAGAGGCTGAGGGTAAAGGTGATGGACTGGCCAAGCATGTCTCCAGACCTAAACCCAATAGAACATCTTTGGGGCATCCTCAAGCGGAAGGTAGAGGAGCGCAAAGTCTCGAATATCCGCCAGCTCCGTGATGTCGTCATGGAGGAGTGGAAAAGCATTCCAGTGGCAACCTGTGAAGCTCTGATAAACTCCATGCCCAGGAGAGTTAAGGCAGTTCTGGGAAATAATGGTGGCCACACAAAATATTGACACTTCAGGAACTTTCACTAAGGGGTGTACTCACTTTTGTTGCCGGTGGTTTAGACATTAATGGCTGTATATTGAGTTATTTTGAGGGAAGAATAAATTTACACTGTTATATAAGCTGCACACAGACTACTTTTCATTGTGTCAAAGTGTCATTTTGTCAGTGTTGTCCCATGAAAAGATATACTTAAATATCTGCAGAAATGTGAGGGGTGTACTCACTTTTGTGATACACTGTATGTCCGAAACAGCAGGATGTGAACACAGTCCCACACACAGAAGCCACACACTTATAAAAGGTGGTTGGGTGGCCATTGGTGTCTGTTACAGACCAGAAGGGTTATTATCAGAGAGCTAAGAGACAGTGGTAGCCTAGTGGGTAGAGCAGTTGGCTATCAATCAAAAGGTTGAGGGTTCGAATTTTAGCTCTACCAAGTTGCCACTGTTGGGCCCTTGAGCAAGGCCCTTAATCCTCTCGGCTGTGTAGTTGGATGATGTGGACAGCCAGGCTGTGTGCATCTTTTGCCTGTGGAGGAAATAGCCCCAGGATGTACTGAAGTACCGAAGGACGATCCACCTCACAATGTACAGAGGTCAAACTACCATATACCTACAGAGTCATTTTGGCAGCCTATAAGCAGAGATGGGTCACACGTAAGTTGCACACACAGCGACTTCAGACTCAACTCGGAGTCATTTTAAATGACTCGGACTGGACTCATGACTCGCAAAAAAATTACTCGTAAACAACAAGAGTCCCTAGCATCAGCATGTGTTCACATTAGTTACGTGTGTCAGCCATATATATATATATATATATATATATACAGTGTATCACAAAAGTGAGTACACCCCTCACATTTCTGCAAATATTTTATTATATCTTTTCATGGGACAACACTATAGAACTAAAACTTGGATATAACTTAGAGTAGTCAGTGTACAACTTGTATAGCAGTGTAGATTTACTGTCTTCTGAAAATAACTCAACACACAGCCATTAATGTCTAAATGGCTGGCAACATAAGTGAGTATACCACACAGTGAACATGTCCAAATTGTGCCCAAAGTGTCAATATTTTTTGTGACCACCATTATTATCCAGCACTGCCTTAACCCTCCTGGGCATGGAATTCACCAGAGCTGCACAGGTTGCTACTGGAATCCTCTTCCACTCCTCCATGATGACATCACGGAGCTGGTGGATGTTAGACACCTTGAACTCCTCCACCTTCCACTTGAGGATGCGCCACAGGTGCTCAATTGGGTTTAGTCCATCACCTTTACCTTCAGCTTCCTCAGCAAGGCAGTTGTCATCTTGGAGGTTGTGTTTGGGGTCGTTATCCTGTTGGAAAACTGCCATGAGGCCCAGTTTTCGAAAGGGAGGGGATTATGCTCTGTTTCAGAATGTCACAGTACATGTTGGAATTCATGTTTCCCTCAATGAACTGCAGCTCCCCAGTGCCAGCAACACTCATGCAGCCCAAGACCATGATGCTACCACCACCATGCTTGACTGTAGGCAAGATACAGTTGTCTTGGTACTTCTCACCAGGGCGCCGCCACACATGCTGGACACCATCTGAGCCAAACAAGTTTATCTTGGTCTCGTCAGACCACAGGGCATTCCCGTAATCCATGTTCTTGGACTGCTTGTTTTCAGCAAACTGTTTGCGGGCTTTCTTGTGCGTCAGCTTCCTTCTGGGATGACGACCATGCAGACCGAGTTGATGCAGTGTGCGGCGTATGGTCTGAGCACTGACAGGCTGACCTCCCTTGTCTTCAACCTCTGCAGCAATGCTGGCAGCACTCATGTGTCTATTTTTTAAAGCCAACCTTTGGATATGACGCCGAACACGTGGACTCAACTTCTTTGGTCGACCCTGGCGAAGCCTGTTCCGAGTGGAACCTGTCCTGGAAAACCGCTGTATGACCTTGGCCACCATGCTGTAGCTCAGTTTCAGGGTGTTAGCAATCTTCTTATAGCCCAGGCCATCTTTGTGGAGAGCAACAATTCTATTTCTCACATCCTCAGAGAGTTCTTTGCCATGAGGTGCCATGTTGAATATCCAGTGGCCAGTATGAGAGAATTGTACCCAAAACACCAAATTTAACAGCCCTGCTCCCCATTTACACCTGGGACCTTGACACATGACACCAGGAAGGGACAACGACACATTTGGGCACAATTTGGACATGTTCACTGTGGGGTGTACTCACTTATGTTGCCAGCTATTTAGACATTAATGGCTGTGTGTTGAGTTATTTTCAGAAGACAGTAAATCTACACTGCTATACAAGTTGTACACTGACTACTCTAAGTTATATCCAAGTTTCATGTCTATAGTGTCGTCCCATGAAAAGATATAATAAAATATTTGCAGAAATGTGAGGGGTGTACTCACTTTTGTGATACACTGTATATATATATATATATATATAAACACATACTGTACATGTCCATACATATTTTAATTTGTGACACATCATAAAATGGTGGAATACCCTACGCAGTGCACTTCACAGGAACAACTGGGGTGAATGGAACGCTCCTACAGAATTGGCGCTAAAGGTTGAAAGGCCGCTTTCTGAATCAATCAGACCTTCTGATTTAAATTGTTAGTAAGAAATGCTGTTATTTGCATTTATTCAGTTTGCCTCACACACATGATTGTTAATGAAACGCTTGATTGGCTTTCTAACGAGTTCGTGTTTTACTTCACAACCGGGAAAAGTTTGGAAGTTTTTAATTATAAGCACATTTACAAAATAACAGATTCTATTCCTAATGGGACAACACACGGTTATAAATGTAATAGCATCTGGAAGAACATAAGCTAAGGTAAGCAGTGGTTATGATTTTTTTTGCTGTGTTTTGGATTTTGACCGCTGTGCTGTGATTTATCGCGCGCTTTTGTTTTGCAATGAAATAAAACGTATCAGTTTAAGCTTTTTACTGGTACCTGGTTACGGAAAATACATGACATGACTAGGAAAGTAAAGGCAGTAAGTAAAACAGTAAAATATAGTTGCTAATCTGTTGTTGTTTTTTTATCTGAACTTACATACTATTTGTTTATTTCTAAGCTACATTTCCAATATATGTTTTGTGTAGATTATACTGACTCGTGACTTGACTCGAACCCTAGTCTAAAGACTTGTGACTTGACTCAGACTCTAGCCTAAAAACTCATGACTTGACTCGGACTCTAGCCTAAAGACTCGTGACTTGACTCGGACTCTAGCCTAAAGACTCGTGACTTGACTCGGACTCTTGACTAAAGACTCCTGACTTGACTCGGACTCTAGCCTAAAGACTCCTGACTTGACTCGGACTCTAGCCTAAAGACTCGTGACTTGACTCGGACTCTAGCCTAAAGACTCCTGACTTGACTCGGACTCTAGCCTAAAGACTCCTGACTTGACTCGGACTCTAGCCTAAAGACTCGTGACTTGACTCGGACACTAGCCTAAAGACTCCTGACTTGACTCGGACTCTAGCCTAAAGACTTGTGACTTGACTCGGACTCGTATTTTGTGACTTGTGAACATCTCTGCCTTTAAGGAGAGTGGTCTTATGGTTTTTGCTCATCTGTGCTCCATTAAGTCTGCAGTTTTAAAAATGGCATGTTAGTACCTGTCTCTCCACACGCACAAATCTGCTCATCATGCTTTGGTCCTCAGCTTCCGGCAGTGCTGCTTTCGGGAGATAAGCTTCATGTCTGACAGAGACAGAGAGAGAGAGAGAGAAAGAAAGAGAGAGAGGCGGTCAGTTAGGATTAGGTTTAGTTAGGAGTATTTTACAACCGTGACCTTTCTCGCATATAATTATGATACAGTGACTACAGCTCATATTTGCTAGTCCTCCTTAATTGACGTTTATTATTATTATTATTACTATTTTTTAATGCATCGTCAATTAAAGATAATTTAGATAGATATTCTCACTTCGGGGATTGTTGAGTTGGGTAGGGAAAAGGTGTCTTCTGTGGCTTCTTGTTTTTTGGAGTGAGTGGGGGACCAGGAGAAAGAATCAAATCTATTCTGGAAGGAAAAAAACACAAAACATGCACGATTAATTAAGGTTCTCTTGCAAAAATACCAATTGTAATGGGTGTGGTTTTTGTTTTTACCGTGACTGGAGGTATTTGATTCTGCAAAGCATGTCCAGGTGTCCTGCAGAGTACTGCTCAATCACGTCCTTCACATCATACGGCCTCAGCGTCTCCTTGAACTGCTTCTTATGCAACAGGAACATTATGATCCTAATACACACAAACAAAGCATCTTGTTATCAATACAAATTTCAGGGAACCTAAAAATATGAACCACTTGGATGGTAGAAGGAGAAGGTTTGCTAGCCAACGGTCCTTTTTTTTTCAGACTGAACTGGATAACATTAAATGTGTGTGTGTGCCTGGTCAGAGAGACTAATCAAATATGTCTCCTGTGGGTAAAAAAATTAATTGCTTTAGTGTTAGAAGTAAAAAAAAATCTCGTAATGTCACACCCCCTGGACAGGTATAACATTAAAACCACCTCCTTGTTTCTACACTCACTGTCCATTTTATCAGCTCCACTTACCATATAGAAGCACTTTGTAGTTCTACAATTACTGACTAGTCCATCTGTTTCTCTGCATGCCCCCACAGGACCACCACAGAGCAGGTATTATTTAGGTGGTGGATCATTCTCAGCACTGCAGTGACACTGACATGGTGGTGGTGTGTTAGTGTGTGTTGTGCTGGTATGAGTGGATATGACACAGCAGCGTTGCTGGAGTTTTTAAACACCTCACTGTCCCTGCTGGACTGAGAATAGTCCACCAACCAAAAACATCCAGCCAACAGCGCCCCGTGGGCAGCGTTCTGTGACCACTGATGAAGGTCTAGAACAACTCAAACAGCAGCAATAGATGAGCGATCGTCTCTGACTTTACATCTACAAGGTGGACCAACTAGGTAAGAGTGTCTAATAGAGTGGACAGTGAGTGGACACGGTATTTAAAAACTCCAGCAGCGCTGCTGTGTCTGATCCACTCATACCAGCACAACACACACTAATACACCACCACCATGTCAGTGTCACTACAGTGCTGAAAATGATCCACCACCTAAATAATACAGCATGAAAGGGGGCTAACAAAGCATGCAGAGAAACAGATGGACTACAGGCAGTAATTGTAGAACTACAAGGTGCTTCTATATGGTAGAAACAAGGTGTAAATAGTATTTATAAGCTTTTTCGTTGACTACAGAGCATAAAGTTATTCTGTGCACTTGCCAACCGCTTCTCTTCACCTGCATGAGGCGGTTCTACACAGGTATCAGAGTCTCACATACTGATCTCTATTATCCCCAGTTTCTGTGCAGGAGCCATCGACCAGCCAGCAGAGGCCGTAATTGCAGCACCAATGAGGAATCTTATCGGCCTACCCACCCACAGACACAGCCAATCATGTCCATGTACAGTAGGTGCCTGGCCAGCTGATAGAAAGTGCTCATCCCTTTGCATATCTTTTTGATAATGTTTATGAATTTTGCCCTCTGTCCTGCTTCCTCTGTCCTGATGGTAATTAATTGTTGGTCTTGGGTTTACAATGAAAACCCACTTTGCTTCCAAAGATGAACTTAAAATGAGAATACCCCCCTGCCCCCCCATTTTACCTCCCATGTTCTTGTACACACCCACAACTAAGTGCTTGTTTAAGAAGGCCTGTCAGTGCTGTGATTTGTTATAGAGAAAAGTAAGGGGAAGTCAATTATTATGCTATTATTTCATGAGACATCAGTTTTATTACCACAGAGGACACAGTTCATTACATAATATAATTACATCACATAATATAAGTCTTTGTTAATTAGCTTTAGCTGAGGATGGATGTGTGCTTTGTAACTTTATTGGTTCATGTACATAGACCCATGGTTCAAATAAAAAAGGGAATGGGGGGGGGGGGGGGGTCTGACCCTTCTGATTAAGACCAGTTAAGACCAGTTAAGACCAGTTTGAGGGGGGGATATATTGTCTTTCTGCCTGTAATTGTAAATATTATATGCTCTATATTCATGCCTGGAATAATTTTGTAATATGATTTCAGACACCCCTAAAGTGGACCATATCAATACTCAAATCTCTTGTCTGCCTGCCTTCACTCCAGTTGCAGTTGCGCAAGCCAGAGGAGGCTCAGTATGCTAATGTATGCAGCAGCTATCTACAACTCCAAATCAGAAAAAGTTGGGACAGTATGGAAAATGCAAATAAAATAAAAACACAGTGTTCCTTACATTTACTTTGACTTTTATTTATCAGTTTGAACCTGAGGTATGTCATATTTTGTCTGCTAAACTTCATTTCATTTGTTAATAAACATCCATTCCTGCATTTCAGGCCTGCAACACATTCCAAAAAAAGTTGGGATGGGGGCAATTTAGGGCTAGTAATGAAGTGAAAAAACTAAATAATGATGTGATTCCAAACAGGTGATGTCAACAGGTGATTGTAATCATGGTTTAGTATAAAAGCAGCATCCAGGTCGGAAAAAAATCTGTCTGTCTGTCTATATATCTATCTATCTATCTGTATATCTGTCTATCTATCTGTCTGTCTGTCTGTCTGTCTGTCTATATATCTATCTATCTTTCTATCTATCTGTATATCTGTCTATATATCTATATATCTGTCTGTCTACCTATCTGTATATCTGTCTATCTATCTATCTATCTGTCTGTCTGTCTATCTTTCTATCTATCTGTCTGTCTACCTATCTATCTGTCTGTCTGTCTGTCTGTCTGTCTGTCTGTCTGTCTATCACTCTTTCTATCTATCTGTCTATCTGTCTGTCTGTCTGTCTGTCTATCTGTCTATGTGTATACTTACCGCACTGCTCGGATCACTAGTTTGAGGGTAGGAATCATATCCTCCATCAGGATGTCAGAAGGGAAGCCCTTCTCCTCAGGGGTGGGATCTGCTAAACCAGCTGCATCTGGGTCAAAAATTGTACAATGTTACCATAAACTGGCCATTAAGTGGCAGACTGTGTTAAGTTTCACATCTGTTAACAACCGACATAGCTGAAACCCCTAAACTCAATAATTAAAAGGGGTGTCCAAATACTTTTAGATATTTAATGCATTAAATGTGTGTGTGGTGCGTGTGATGTGTGTACCCTCTGAACTCTGTCTCAGAGAATAGCCCTTCATTCTGAATGCAGTCCTGAATCTCTCTCTGTTGCTAAAACCAGCAGGTTTTGCCTCTTTAGACGGACTCTCTTCATTCGCCTCTGTTGTCCCACAGTTGGCTCCTCCACTCCCAGGATTCCCGGCGGGCATCATGAGCCTGCCCCTCACAGCAGAAGGGCGTGGATTGGGCAGACGTACACGCTCCAGCAGAGTCAGCTTTTGACTGAGACACAAAGAGAAACAGCAGTATTAAATCCCCTGGTGCAGGCTTGGTCTTGTGTTTCCTCTGAAAGAAAATGTACCCATATTTGGGCTGCTAAGGGCCACTGAGCCACTATAGGGCCCCACATGGTTAGATATATTGAAAGACCTCCTAATTCAAATGTTCAAGTCTTTTGGCCACACCTATTGCTAACAGGTGTATAAATTACATAAATTAAAAGCAAATTGCTCTCAATTTAAGCACCATGTTTTGGGTGCTGTAAGCTGAGTAGGGTCACATGACCAAGGTAGCTGTTAGGTGGTACAAGATGGGCTTGATACATTTGTAAATACTGATTTACAATGACTGCTAACATTCATCAATATGCCTGAAGTTACTGTTTACCTAACTAATGACCCTGAACTTTAGTTTTTACCTCTTTTTTTGGGGGGGTTAGGGTTGGGTTAGGGTTGCCAACCGTCCCGTAAAATACGGAATCGTTCCGTATTTGGAAACTAAACGTCGCGTTCCGTATTGAACAGATACGGGACGCGCTTTGTTCCGTATTTTTATCAATGGGAAAGAAACGCTGCAGATAATTAGACTGTTCAATACTAGAGCTGGGCGGTTCCTGAATCACCCGGGTTAATGATTCGAATCTTTGTACTGAATCAGGAATCACGAGTCCGAAATCTCAATTAACCCGGATCCTACGAGTCCTCTGACTGGCTGCTGCTAAGGCGAGTGAGCCGACTCACTGGAAACACCTCTGACTCAGATGATTTGGCTGAACCGACTTCACTCCAGTCCGTGAATCTAAGTAATAAGTTAAATATTACAATAAACAAGCGGTTAAACACACTGTATTATCAGTAGTAGTGGAAGAGATTAGTAATGCAGCATATTTTCTTGTAAGCAAAAGAACAAAATATAGTTATATTATTATTAAAATGCAAATGCTTACAGGCTACTATAGTACTGTACCACTTAAGGAGTATCATAGCCACCATGGTAATTTTAAACCCTTGACCCATTAATATACCCATCTGATTGGTAGGTGATTCACCCCCCCTCCCACATGGTCAAGATTTCACTTAAAAAAAAGTGTCAACTTGTCACTGACAGGAGAAGTGTGAGGTGTCAAGAGAATTAAGAGAGAAGGATTTATTTACAGAAGATGAGTGCATGGAAGACGTAATATTTGGATGCATTTTAATGCAATAAATCAGTCGCAATCAGAATGTCAGCACAAGTGACTCAGCTGACTCAAGTGACCCAAGTGAACCGGATCACATTACTGAGTGACTCAGATTAACCCGAGTCCATAAAATCAACCGAATTTACCACCACTATAAATACTCCGCTGTTTGTGTAGCGCAGTGGGCAGCACGCATCGCGCGCGCTCTTCTGCCTTCTGCCCCCCCCCAGCTCAGGTAAACACCTGGCATCTCACCCCCCCCACCCTATGCCTTCCGCCAACCCGCCAGCCCAGGGTGTTCCTTATTTCCAGTTCTGAAAGTTGGCAACCCTAGTCCAAGTATTAATTAGTAGGGTTAGACCCCCCGTATTTTGAACCATAGTCTAGAAATCAACTGGAGTCAACCTGTTGCAAGTTCCATTGTTTTGAGTTTTAGCCACACCCATTGCTAACAGGTGTATAAATTATTTAAATTACAATTCAAACCGCTCTCAATAGTAAGCTGAGAAAGGTCACATGACCAAGTTAGCCAGTAGGTGGTACATAGTGGTATTTTTAGAATTTTTTGCTGGCTTTTTCTACAAACTGTGTTTTTGCATTTGCCAAAAACAAGGATATGAGGCTAAAATTACACAGGTGTACCACTTACGGGCAGTTAAGGATTGGGCAAACATTGGGCACCTTTTTTCCCCCCAATCTAGTCGTATTCAATTACTCGATTGCATTTTGCTTGCTCTTTACTGATGTTGACCTCCACTCCTGACCAAGGAGAGTGGTGATTAACACACGCCCCCTCCTACACGTGTGTGGTAGCCAACTGCATCTTCTCATCTACACAAGGCGGGTTCATATGGGGCTCAGACTCTCGCATGGAGAGTCACACACTAATTCCCATCATCCCCCACAGCCAGCAGAGGTCGTAATTGCATCAGTTATGATAAAACAGCCCTGCCTGCTGGTAGCAGAGCTGAAATTCAAACTCACAAGTTTAGATTACTATTTTTCCTGTGACACAGAGATGGTAGGATCTGAGTTTGGTCAAAAAGCATAAATACCTGGACCCAAACTGCCTTAGGGTAACAGTGTAGACTGCTGTTGATTGTGTAATAGCGTACATAATGTTTTTTGCTCTTCAATACTGATTGAATAGCCTATCTGAGTATTGTTACTGATCAAGTGCTTCCTTTTATGGCCACAGTTTACCAGTTTACAATGGCTTCTTCCAACATGACTGTTCAGTGTACTTCAATAGCCTCCCCAGTCAACAGATCTGAATCTGACTGACATGTTCTGGAATCTATGGCACAGATAATTTTCTGATTGCAAAAATAGGTATTAATATAATATTCCTAAAAAAAATGACCAGTTATTTTGTTTATACAGTTCATACAGTCGACGTTTCTGATTATGTGTCTGGAATACTATACTACTGTTCAACAAATCCAAGGTCAGAGATCAGTGAGCGTAGTTTACACTGACCGTTTCATAAACCTTTAAAAAAGTGGTTAATCCTCTCGTAGCCACTCTCGCACGCTCACCTTTACACACACCCGAAACCAGATCTACACCTCCAAACAACGCAGTTCTTTCTCTATTGTCCAGTCCTTTAGGACAGACCCTTGTACACACACTCATCCAGACACACACACACTCACATCCAGACTCTCCTGAGTGTTGTGAAAGGCAGGCGATTGCGCTGGTGAGAGAAGCTTTAAGGAGACAGAGACTTTCCTCTGAGGCTGGACAGACTGAATTACAGCTGATTACACTGGAATTAGAGATGACACTTTCCCACACACACTCACACACCACTTCTCACGGAGCTTGGATCATCTATAGACAAGCGGTGGACTTTGATGCACCGTCTTGTGTGTGTGTGTGTGTGTGAGTGTGTTTATGGGTCTTGTAGATGGAAAACTTCTATAAGCTTGGTTCAGCTACACACATATGTACCATGCTAATGCCCCTCTGTATCTGTGTGTGTGTGTGTGTTGGTCCAGTTTCTCTATTGGTTTACAGTGATAATGTCAAATTATCAAGTTCTCAGACTACCCAGCTTCTTAATGTGTGTGTGTGTGTGTGTGTTGGTCCAGTTTCTTAATTGGTTTACAGTGATAATGTCGAATTATCAAGTTCCCAGACTTCCCAGCTTCTTAATGTGTTTGTGTGTGTGTGTGTGTTTGAGTGTGTTAATGGGCCCTGTAGATTAAAAACTATACATATATGTACCATGTAAATGCCCCTCTGTGTCTGTGCATTTTCGTGTGTGTGGTGGTCCAGACTACCCAGCTTCTTATTGTGTGTGTGTGTGTGTGCTCCTGTGTGTTTATGGGCCCTGTAGATGGAAAACTGCCATAAGCTTAGTTTAAATGTACACATATACAGTATATCACGCTATGCCTCTCTTTGTGTGTGTGTGTGTGTGTGTGTGTCTGTTAGTTTGTGTCTGTGTGTGTTAGTCCAGTTTCTCCATTGTTTTGCAGTAATAATGTAAAATTGTAAAAGTTTCTAGACTTTCCAGCTTCTTAATGTGTGTGTGTGTGTGTTCAAGTGTGTTAATGGTCCCTGTAGATGAAAAATTTCTATAAGCTCAGTGTAACTATACACATACAGTGTATCACAAAAGTGAGTACACCCCTCACATTTCTGCAAATATTTTATTATATCTTTTCATGGGACAACACTATAGAAATAAAACTTGGATATAACTTAGAGTAGTCAGTGTACAACTTGTATAGCAGTGTAGATTTACTGTCTTCTGAACATAACTCAACACACAGCCATTAATGTCTAAATAGCTGGCAACATAAGTGAGTACACCCCACAGTGAACATGTCCACATTGTGCCCAAAGTGTCAATATTTTGTGTGACCACCATTATTATCCAGCACTGCCTTAACCCTCCTGGGCATGGAATTCACCAGAGCTGCACAGGTTGCTACTGGAATCCTCTTCCACTCCTCCATGATGACATCACGGAGCTGGTGGATGTTAGACACCTTGAACTCCTCCACCTTCCACTTGAGGATGCGCCACAGGTGCTCAATTGGGTTTAGTCCATCACCTTTACCTTCAGCTTCCTCAGCAAGGCAGTTGTCATCTTGGAGGTTGTGTTTGGGGTCGTTATCCTGTTGGAAAACTGCCATGAGGCCCAGTTTTCGAAGGGAGGGGATCATGCTCTGTTTCAGAATGTCACAGTACATGTTGGAATTCATGTTTCCCTCAATGAACTGCAGCTCCCCAGTGCCAGCAACACTCATGCAGCCCAAGACCATGATGCTACCACCACCATGCTTTGACTGTAGGCAAGATACAGTTGTCTTGGTACTTCTCACCAGGGCGCCGCCACACATGCTGGACACCATCTGAGCCAAACAAGTTTATCTTGGTCTCGTCAGACCACAGGGCATTCCAGTAATCCATGTTCTTGGACTGCTTGTCTTCAGCAAACTGTTTGCTGGCTTTCTTGTGCGTCAGCTTCCTTCTGGGATGACGACCATGCAGACCGAGTTGATGCAGTGTGCGGCGTATGGTCTGAGCACTGACAGGCTGACCTCCCACGTCTTCAACCTCTGCAGCAATGCTGGCAGCACTCATGTGTCTATTTTTTAAAGCCAACCTCTGGATATGACGCCGAACACGTGGACTCAACTTCTTTGGTCGACCCTGGCGAAGCCTGTTCCGAGTGGAACCTGTCCTGGAAAACCGCTGTATGACCTTGGCCACCATGCTGTAGCTCAGTTTCAGGGTGTTAGCAATCTTCTTATAGCCCAGGCCATCTTTGTGGAGAGCAACAATTCTATTTCTCACATCCTCAGAGAGTTCTTTGCCATGAGGTGCCATGTTGAATATCCAGTGGCCAGTATGAGAGAATTGTACCCAAAACACCAAATTTAACAGCCCTGCTCCCCATTTACACCTGGGACCTTGACACATGACACCAGGGAGGGACAACGACACATTTGGGCACAATTTGGACATGTTCACTGTGGGGTGTACTCACTTATGTTGCCAGCTATTTAGACATTAATGGCTGTGTGTTGAGTTATTTTCAGAAGACAGTAAATCTACACTGCTATACAAGCTGTACACTGACTACTCTAAGTTATATCCAAGTTTCATGTCTATAGTGTCGTCCCATGAAAAGATATAATGAAATATTTGCAGAAATGTGAGGGGTGTACTCACTTTTGTGATACACTGTATGTACCATGCTAATGCCCCTCTGTGTCTGTGTGTGCATTTGTGTGTGTGTGTGTGTGTGTGTTGTTGGGAACATATAGGCCCTGTAGATGGGGAATTGCTACAAGGTAACAAGCTTGGTTCAGATGTACACATATATAATACACTATGCCTCTGTGTGTGTGTGTTAGTTTTTGATTGTGTGTTGGTTTGTGTGTGTGTGTGTGTGTGTGTGTTTTAGTGTGTTAATGAGCCCTGTAGATGAGGAACTGCTACAAGTTTGATTCAAATGTACACATATGCCTCTCTTTGTGTGTGTATGTGTGTGTGTGTTTTTGGAAGCATATAGGCCTCATAGATGGGGAACTGCTACAAGCTTTGTGCAAATGTACACACATATAACATTCTGTGCCTCTCTCTCTTTGTGTGTGTGTGTGTG
Source organism: Trichomycterus rosablanca (assembly GCF_030014385.1). Lineage (NCBI taxonomy): Eukaryota > Metazoa > Chordata > Actinopteri > Siluriformes > Trichomycteridae > Trichomycterus > Trichomycterus rosablanca. The sequence continues at coordinate 9,894,396 of NC_086012.1, forward strand.
TGTTTGTGTTTATGGTGAACGGCCACATGCTTGGTTCAACTTTGTCTTTGTGTTCATTTGTCTGTGTGTGTGTGTGTGAGTGTGTATGTGTGTGTGTTGGTCCAGTTTCTCTATTAGTTTACAGTGATAATGTCAAATTATCAAGTTCCCAGACTTTCCAGCTTCCTAATGTGTGTGTGTGTGTGTGTGTGTGTGTGTATGTATGAGAAAGAGAGAGAGAGAGCGAGAGAGAGAGAGAGAGAGAGAGAGAGAGAGAGAGAGAGAGAGAGAGAGAGAGAGACGGAATGAAAGCAGTAACTTGATCTTTGAGTGAACATGGGTTACAACTCAAAGGTTAGAACCTTACTTTTTCTCATTGTTTGGGATCTCTTTATATTAATTAAGTAATTTTAAATCAAATATTTTAAATCAATTAATGATTTAAATCAATTAATAACATTAATAACATTAATTAAATTAATGTTATATTTTAAATTAATTAAACTTTTATTAGTTGCAGTTTAAGGATGATGCTGTTAATGGTAGTGTGGGTGCTGCACTGAACCATGGTTCCTTAAAACCTTCATTCACGCTTTGCTTGAGGAGTTTTGCATATTCTCCTTGTATTATAGTGTCCGTATGCGTCCTTTTTGTTCAACAAACTCATTTAGCTAGTTGTCGGTCACTGGTAGCTCAGTGTATAAGATACTGGACTAGGAATCAGAAGGGTCTGCTAACTAAATGCTAATATGCTACCACTGGCCTGGATAGGCGGCGTCTCTAAGGAAGAGAAGGACCAGATGCCCCCCTAGTGGGCACAATTGGTAGTGCATGCAGCAGACAAAATTGGCCACTTGTCTGCTGGGTGGAAAAAACATCAAACTGGCTATCCTGAGGTGCCTGCCTGTACAGAAGTGGATTAATGTGGAGATTAGTGAGTAACTCTCCATGCGCAAGACTGGCCTTACAAGCAAATCCACCAAAGTAAGGGTGAATAAGAATAAGAAGGGGTCGGGTACTGCAGATGCATCAGAGGGAGCATATGTCAGGCAAATATACCCCCTCAGCAGTGGGAGACTAATTGGCTATGCTAAATTGGTAGAAAATTCATAAATAAAATACAACCCCAAATCAGAAAAAGTTGGGACAGTAAGAAAAAAGGCAAATAATAAAAAACACAGAGTTCCTTACATTTACTTTGACTTTTATTTGATTGCAGTTTTGTCTGCTCAACTTCATTTCATTTGTTAATATACCTCCATTCCAGCATTTCATGCCTGCAGCTCATTCCAAAAAAAGTTGGGACGGGGGCAATTTAGGGCTAGTAATGAGGTGAAAAAACTAAACAATGATGTGATTCCAAACAGGTGATGTTGCGCCCAGGTGGCACAGTGGGATATTCCGCTTGCACACCAGCACCAACTCCTCGGTTCGAAACTCGGTGTTGCCACCGATCGGCTGGGCGCCATCTAGCGGGCATAATTGGCAGTGCCTGCAGCAGATACTAATTGGCCACCGTATCTGCAGGGTGGGGGCCGGACTATGTGTGGGTGGGTGGGTCTTCATACGCTGTGTAAGGACCCTGATTGGCGGAAGAGACACCTGTGCAGAATGCATGGGCGAGAAGAGGAGGGCTGTGCACGTGTCGAAAGAGGCGTGTACAGCGACGTGCTCTCCTCGGATGCAATCTGGCATCTCTCAGCAGCGGAAGACAAAATTGAGTGTGCTAAATCAGGAGGAAAATGGGGAGAAAATGCATTAAAAAAAAAACAGGTGATGTCAACAGGTGATTGTAATCATGGTTTGGTACAAAAGCTGCATCCAGGAAAGGCCGAGTCCTTGATGAGCAAAGATGATCAGAGGATCTCCAGTTTGTCAACAAATGCGTGAGAAAATTATTGAAATGTTTAAAAACAATGAACCTCAAAGAAAGATTGGAAGGGATTTGCATATTTCTCCTTCTACAGTGCATAATATCATTAAACCATTCAAGGAATCGGGAGGAATTTCAGTGTGTAAAGGCCAGGAGCGCAAGCTTAAGCTGAACGCCCCTGATCTTCGATCCCTCAGACGGCACTGCATCAAGAACCGCCACTCAACAATAGCTGATATAACCACATGGGTGAGGGATTACTTTGGCAAACCTTTGTCAAGCACTACAATACAGAGTTACATGCACAAATCCACTTAAAACTTTACTGTGCAAAGAAGAAGCCTTATGTTCACCATGTCCAGAAGCGGCGTCGACTTCTCTGGGCTCTGAGGCATCTAGGATGGACCATCACACAGTGGAAACGCGTATTGTGGTCAGATGAATCAGCATTCTAGGTCTTTTTTGCACACATTACAAAGGCATGGCTGCGGAAGAAGAGGGTACGGGTACTGGACTGGCCTGCCTGCAGTCCTGACCTGTCCCCAATAGAGAATGTGTGGAGAATTTTGAAAAGAAAAATGCGACAACGACGATCCCGTACTGTTGCACATCTTAAGACGTGTTTGCAGGAAGAATGAGACAAAATAAAAGCTGAAACACTAAATCACTTGGTCTCCTCGGGGCCAAAACGTCTTTTAAGTGTGGTGAAAAGGAATGGTAACAATACAAAGTGGTAAATGCTTTACTGTCCCAACTTTTTTTGGAATGTGTTGCAGGCCTGAAATGCAGGAATGGATGTTTATTAATAAATGAAATGAAGTTGAGCAGATAAAACATCTCAGTAAATGTAATAAACTCTGTGTTTATTTTTTATTATTTGCATTTTCCATGCTGTCCCAACTGTTTCTGATTTGGGGTTGCAGTCTTTCCCTGTCGAGGACATTCACTATATGAAATTTCTTCTTCATGTTACAACACACACATACACTTAGGTCCACAGTATCGACGCTTTACCTCCCATATAATTTTTTCTACCTCACGCTCCTGCTCACATCTCTCATCCATCTATTACTAAGACACGCCCGCCCCCTGCACCCTTCCACCGTACGCACCGACAGTGTCGTTTTTCACCGGCCCATGATTCCTTCTCTTTTCTAATGATTTTCGCCATTTATCATAGAGAGCTACAGCCTGCACATCCTAATGACTCAGCTCATTAAGCACAAGGATGGGAATCCACCAACCAACCCACACCCACACACATGAACCAGTGACACCCGTTATTGGGAGTTATTTAAAGAAACACATTATAAGCAAACGTCAATCTCGAAGCGTGATTAATGTCGGCAATAGAAATGTGAGTCAGAAAGAGGGCCAATAATCTTACCTTGAAATTCCTTCCAGATCTTTCCTTTAATAAGAAAAAAGAAATATATGCATAGTTAGTAAAGCAGTAGCTAATCACACACACACACACACACACACCTACACACACAAAGATTTTACTAAGTAAACATTTTATGCGATGTGAAAACAAACAGGGTGTCAATCCATCACAGGGCAGAATTTAATTTAGGGGCAATTTAAAGCAGCCAATGTACCGTACGCATTTTGGAGCCAGAGGTGGGAGTCAAGTCAAGTCAATTTTATTTATATGGCGCTTTTTACAATAGACATTGTCTAAAAGCAACTTTACAGACTCCAGGACCAACAGACCAAAAACCGCTGTTGAGCAAGCCGAGGGCGACAGTTGCAAGGAAAAACTCCCTCCCATCTTCCTTGGGTTGAAAACCAAAGCACTAGCAAATTTCCCAGGATTCACTCCACTAGCTGTATCAAGGCATAACACACTGATCAGGCATAACATTATGACCACCTTCCTAATATTGTGTTGGTCCCTCTTTTGCTGCCAGAACAGCCCTGCAACTGTGATGCTCTGTGTATTCTGACACCTTTCTATCAGAACCAGCACTACCTTCTTTAGCAATTTGAGCTACAGAAGCTCGTCTGTTGGATCAATGAGCCTTGGCTGCCCATGACCCTATCGCCGGTTTACCACTGTTCCTTCGTTGGACCACTTTTGATAGATACTGACCACTGCAGACTGTGGGAACACCCCACAAGAGCAGCAGTTTTGGAGATGCTCTGACCCAGTTGTCTAGCCATCACAATTTGGTCCTTGTCAAACTCGCTCAAATCCTTACGCTCACCCATTTTTTCTGCTTCTGTCATCAACTTTGAGGATAAAATGTTCACTTGCTGCCTAATATATCCCACCTACCAACAGGTGCCGTGATGAAGAGATAATCAGTGTTATTCACTTCACCTGTCAGTGGTCATAATGTTATGCCAGGTTGGTGTATTACTACAGTAGTGCTGGCACCTCGACCAAAAAACAGTTGGAGCAACAGAGTTGCTGTTGCAGGGGTAATGAGGAAAAGCACTATCCAACCAGCCCTCCCACAGACACAGCCAACTGTGCAGCTATCTCTTCACCACTAGCTGCTCGGGCTAGGCTAATATACGAGGGATCTTCAAAAAGTTTCCGCATTTTAGTTGTAATTGGTTGTGTCTGAGAGACTGAGAGAGCTTATAGTCCGAATTTGGTGCCATCTGATTTCCCCCTGGGTGACACAGTGGCTCGTTGGGTAGCACTGTCACCTCACAGCGAGAAGGTCCTGGGTTCGATCCTCAGGCGGGGCGGTCCGAGTCTTTTCTGTGCTGAGTTTGCATGTTCTCCCCATGTCTGTGAGGGTTTCCTTCAGGAGCTCTGGTTTCCTCCCACAGTCCAAAAACATGCAGTCAGGTTAATTGGAGACACTGATTTGCCCTATAAGTGTGTTTGTATTTGTGTTTGCCCTGCGATGGACTGGCGCCCCGCTCAGGGTGTTACTGTGTGCCTTGCATTCATTGAAAAGCTGGGATAGGCCGCTCAGGTGGCGCAGTGGTAAAGTACGCTAGCGCACCAGAGTTGGGTTTCTAGATACATCGTATCGAAACTCAGCTCTGCCTTTCCGACTGGGTTGGGCGGCAGTATGAACAACGTTTGGCTGTTGTTCAGGGTTAGGGGTAGAGTCGGAGCATAGGTCCTCATAACTGGTACAACTGCAGCCCCTGCTGGTTGACTGACGGCGCCTGCACAGGGCTGAGAAATAACATTGAGGTGGGTGTGACCCTCCATGCGCAGTGTCTCTCGGCTCTTGCAGGTGAAAAATGCAGGCTGTACTGATTGCGTGCCGGAGGGGGCGCAAGTCAGTTGAGAGGCGTCCTCAGTCAGCGGCAAAAGGGTCGAATCAGTACAGAGGACACAATCAGGGTAATTGGACACGATTAGAATGGGGATAAAAGTTGGGGCAAAAAAAGTGGGAAAAAATAAATAATTTAAAAAAAAAAAAAAAAAAAAAAAAAAGAAAAGCTGGGATAGGCTCCAGCACCCCACTATGAAGTTGTGTGATTCTGTTTGACTGCCCACTTAAGTTCATTAAGGGGGCGCTCAGTTGGCGCAGCAGGACATTCCACTAGCACACCAGCGCTGGGATTCTGAACCCTCCGAGTTCGAATCTCAGTTCTGCTACCGGTCGGCTGGGCGCTCCCTAGCAGGCACGACTGGCAGACAAAATTGGCCACTAGTCCGGGGTCTTCGACGCTATGTAGGGACCCTGGTTAGTAGCCCGAGGCACCTGTACAGAAGTGGAAGAATGTTGTGCGACTCTCCATGCGCAAGACTGGCCTCCATGCGCAAGACGTGCAAATCCACCAAAGTATGGGCGAATAAGAAGTGGACTAAGCACGCATCTAAGGGGACACGTGTCTGGTAAATATACCCTCCTCAGACGTGATCGGGGTCTCCAGCAGTGGAAGACTAGTTGCCTACGCTACATTAGGAGAAAAATGCTTAGCACAGCGATTTTAATATAATGATATAGGTTTCTGTTATTTTGTCCACCCCCTTGTTCAGATGAAATATGGAGAGTTTATATCACAGTTGAGTGAGCTACACATTGTCTTTGGCTTATAGGCAGTTACGCAAAACATGATACAGATCCAAAAAAAGCTACATAAGCAGATTTGCAGGTCAACGAGGTCAAATGTAACATCAGTTACTTGTGCTAACACCTCTTCACACACTCAGTACCTCATTCAAAACTCCTGGTAGAAGCGCAGATGGAGCTTCAAACGCAAAAAGAACTAGAACACAAATAAGCCAATCGGACATAAATCATAACAATGGTATGTCAATGAAGAACCAAAAAAAGAACACAACAGAAACAGAATTGCCTGAATTGACTATATACAGTCAAGCCGGAAAGTCTGCACACCCCTTTCACCTTCTCCACATTCTATTACATTACAGACTCATTCTATAATAGATCGAGTTCATTTTTTGTCACAAAATTCTAAACAAAATAGCCCACAATGACAAAGTGAAAGCAGGTTTTTAGACCTTTGTGCTAATTTATTAAAAATCAAAATGTAAAATATCATATGTACACAAGTGTGCATACCCTTTCATGTGACACTCAAAAGTGAGCTGAGGTGCATTTTGTTTTCACTGATACTGCTTGAGATGTTTCTACAATTTAATTGGAGTCCACCTGTGGTAAATTCAATTGATTGGACATGATTGGGGATTGCCAACAGCTGCCTATATAAGGTCCCATAGTTGACAGCGCATATCAGAGCAAACCCCAAGCCATGGGGTCAAAGGAATTATCTGGAGACCTCAGAAACAGGATTGTGTCGAGGCATAGATCTGGAGAAGGGTACAGAATAATCGCTGCAGCTTTACAGCTCCCAAAGAGCACAGTGGCCTCCATCATTCATAAATGGAAGAAGTTTGGAACCACCAAAAATCTTCCTAGACCTGGCCGCCCTGCCAAACTGAGTGATCGTGGAAGACGGGCCTTGGGCCAGGGAGGTGGGCAAGAACCTGAGGGTCACTCTGACAGAGCTCCAGCGTATCCTTGTGGAGATGGGAGAATCTATCAGAAGCTAAGTACACAGAGATCCTTAAAGAAAACCTGTTTCAGGGCGCTCTGGACCTCAGACTGGGGTGAAGGTTTACCTTTCAACGTGACAACGACCCGTTGGAAACCTGGAGAAGGTGAAAGTGGTGTACAGACTTTCCGGCTTGACTGTATAAGCATGAAAGTAAACATAAATGATCAAAAATGGGGGTTTTCCCCACTTTCGTATGAGTGTGTGTGTGTGTGTGTGTGTGTGTGTGTGTGTGTGTGTAACCTACCTGAAGCATGGCAGTGAGATCACCGTCTCATAAAATCTCCATGAGGCAGTAAGATCTTCTCGGAGCGGGTTTGTGGCGTAGTATCGCCAGGCTGACTAAAAACAAAACCAAAAATAAAAGTGGTTAGATATTCCCAACACTAGCTTTAAAATGACCTGGACAATATAGCATATAGCATATACACCGATCAGCCATAACATTAAAACCACCTCCTTGTTTCTACACTCACTGTCCATTTTATCAGCTCCACTTACCATATAGAAGCACTTTGTAGTTCTACAATTACTGACTGTAGTCCACCTGTTTCTCTGCATGCTTTGTTAGCCCCCTTTTATTCTGTTCTTCAATGGATCAGACACAGCAGCGCTGCTGGAGTTTTTAAATACAGTGTCCACTCACTGTCCACTCTATTAGACACTCCTACCTAGTTGGTCCACCTTGTAGATGTAAAGTCAGAGACGATCGCTCATCTATTGCTGCTGTTTGAGTTGGTCATCTTCTAGAGCTTCATCGGTGGTCACAGGACACTGCACACAGGGCGCTGTTGGCTGGAAATTTGTGGTTGGTGGACTATTCTCAGTCCAGCAGTGATAGTGAGGTGCTGTGTCTGATCCAATCATACCAGCACAACACACACTAACACACCACCACCATATCAGTGTCACTGCAGTGCTGAGAATGATCCACCTAAATAATACCTGCTCTGTGGTGGTCCTGTGGGGGTCCTGACCATTGAGGAACAGCATGAAAGGAGGCTAAAAAAGCATGCAGAGAAACAGATGGACTACAGTCAGTAATTGTAGAACTACAAAGTGCTTCTATGTGGTAAGTGGAGCTGATAAAATGGACAGTGAGTGTAGAAACAAGGAGGTGGTTTTAATGTTATGACTGATCGGTGTATCATTTTGGATATATTCAAATAATCTGCACTCTGGCAACCTCTGCTGGCACAACACCCTCGCTTGCCAGAGAGGGTCGCAGACTAGCACGGGTCTCCTCTGATACGCATTCTGAGAGCTTTACTGCAAACAGACAAAGATCCTGCAATGATGAACAAATGTGCTAGCTCACCACCAGTTCAAATCTCAGCTGTGCTAGTGACCTTGCACAAATGACAGTGCCTGAAGGAGGAAAGGTCGAGAACCACCACAGGTTTCTCGTCATTGCAGATACAAAAATGCCAACATTGAGGTTGGTGCAAGTGCTACAGGAACTGCAGTATTAAATAGTTACTGTTTATTAACAGACAAAAGTTTACCTGTATGAGTCCAGCTGCAGGGTGTCTTCGTTTTTCGAAATGTTTTTGTCTGTGCTGCTCCTGAACTTTAAGAGCCAATCCAGAACCCAGGATTCCCTACAGAGCCAAACAGTCATCATTAAATCTGGAATAATTCTATTCACTCACATTTTAACTTTTAAAAGTGCATTTAACAAAAGCTTATATTATTATATAAGAAATATTATATTATATATTATAGAATGCCTTTATTTGTAATATATACATATACAGGTGTACAGTACAACTAAATGTCTCTACGCCCCTGGAGCAGAGAGGGTTAAGGGCCTTGCTCAAGGGCCCAACAGTGGCTGCATAGCAGAGCTGGGATTCAAACTCTCCACCTTTCAGTTGATAGCCCAAATCTCTACCCATTAGGCTACCACTGTCCCAAGCAGACCTGTAGTTATTTCATTTTATCCATACCCATTTTTATGTAGTAAAAGTAGTAAACATTAGTAATCAAAAGCAGGAGTACTTACTGCCGGCAGAGCAAAAAACGACACGCCAATTAGCGTAAAGGTCCCTGCAAGCAGGCGCCCTGGCCACGTTTTCGGGGTCTTGTCGCCATAGCCAATAGTCGTTAAAGTGATCTGAAAGAGGGATGATGTACAACTGAGTAATGTTTAAAAATTATTTTTATTCTTATTGTCTCTTTCTAACATATCTGGGTGGGATAGCAGGAGCAGAAGGTTTCCCAAGTGGTAACAGAGTAAAAAGAATTTTTAATTTGTACACTGTTACAAATCAGGTAGACATATCATAAACAGCAAGAAAAATAGTTGTTGTTGGCATTTAACTGTTAGTTGCTGGCATGGACCTGTTAGTTGTTGGCATGCAGTTGTTAGTTACTGCGGTTCAATTGTTAGTTGTAGACATTCAATTGTTAGTTGTTGGTGTTCAGCTGTTAGTTGTTGGTGTTCAGCTGTTAGTTGTTGGTGTTCAGCTGTTAGTTGTTGGCGTTTAACTGTTAGGTGTTGGCGTTCAACTGTTGTTATCATGCAACTGTTAGTTGTTGGCGTTCAACTGTTAGTTGTTAGCATGCAATTGTTATTCGTGGCCTTCAACTGTTGTTAACATGCAAATGTTATTTGTTGGCATTTATTTGTTAGTTGGCGTTCAACTGGTAGTTGTTAACATGCAATTGGTTGGCGTATAACAGTTGGCATATAACTGTTAGCTGTTGGTATTCAATTGTTAGTTGTTGCAGTTTAATTGTTAGTTGTTGGCATTCAACTTTTAGTTGTTGGCATGAAACTGTTAGTTGTTGGCATGAAACTGTTAGTTGTTGGCGTTTTTTGTTAGTTGTAGACATTCAATTGTTAGTTGTTGGCATGCAGTTGTTAGTTGTTGGCACGCAGTTGTTAGTTGTTGGCATGCAGTTGTTAGTTGTTGGCATGCAGTTGTTAGTTGTAAGCACTTACTTGTAAGTTGTAGGCATTTAATTGTTAGTTGCTGGCATTCAATGGTTAGCTGTAGGCGTTCAACTGTTAGTTGTTGGCATGAAACAGTTAGTTCTTGGCATTTTTTGGTTAGTTGTAGGCATTCAATTGTTGGTTGTTGGCATTATATATATATATATCAGTGGCGGCTGCTGGTCTTTCAAAGAGGGGAAGCTCATTGTTGGCTTACATCATAAAATTTGTCAATTTATTTATACATAAATTCTGCCCTCCGTTCCTTTTCAAGAAAATGACCTGTGATCCTATCGTACCAAGTAGGCGTCTTTTCCAGGGACTTGACCAGTGTCCTGAAACAAATACTATGAGTGTGTTTTATTTACACAATGAACAATGGAAATGGTCAAGTAATTTCACCAAGCAAATACCAAGAAATGGGTTGCAGTTTGTCTTTCGACTTCACTCGCAAAATCCGCGATGGGACTGAAGCTCCCAGGGATTAAGTGACGTGTAGATCTCAAAATAGCTGTCAATCAAAACGGGATTCAGCCTTTCGACTGATCCTCCAATCATCTTGCAGAAGCTCCGCGTCCAGACCCGCCCACAGCTCCATTCACCCCCAGAGACGCTCAGCGTCCGGGGGCGGGACAAAATCGTGGCATTTATCCAATGACCGGCGAGTTTCGAAGCAATGAAAAAAAACCCTCCATGCAGTCCCGTTGAAGTGAATAGACGCTCAGCTTCTACGGGCAAATGCATTGACGCTACGGGAGTTAACAAAATCGAGTCAGTCGATTTGTGATAAGTAGCTGATTCTGAACAAACTCGTCTTCGAGATGAACGTGTTCTAACGCATTTGTAGTCAGTGAAATGTTAACACAACTGTACATATTTGACCATTTAATTTTTGACATTTTAGGGGAAGCTGAGCTTCCCTTGCAGTCTTAGAGAAATTGCCACTGATATATACAGTATATACCTAGTAACGTTAAGCAGGTTACACATATTCCCAAAATCCCTGTGCTGTGTTAGGTGCTGGCGTTCAACAGTTAGCTGTAAGCATTCAACTGTTAGTTGTTGGCGTTCAATAGTTTGCTATAAGCATTCAGCTGTTAGTTGTTGTTGTGCAGCTGTTAGTTGTAGGCATTAGTTGTCGTGTCATACTTACCAGTCCCCACCACAGTGCATCTGCATAAGTGTCGAAATCTTGCTTAGGGTTTGGGGTTGTCTCTTCACCGTAGGACAGCGTCATGGTCTCGACGTCTTTTTCCACCAAGTAGACGAGGAAGGAGGACAGGATCAGAGACAGAAAGCCGATGTACCAAGCAGTGATCAGTTCCTACATAAACACATATACACACAAATAAGCATTTGGGGGTGATTATTAGCATAATTAGCACTGATAAATAAAATGAATGTTTTATGGAAGATAGTAATTACTATAACACAATATTAAATGTCTAAAAATATTTTTACCTTGCTGTGTGCATATATTGCAGACCCTAACAATTTCCAGGTGCCACCTCGTCGATCCATACGCAGCATGCGCAGGATCTGCAGAAAGCGCAGACTGCGCAAAGACGTAGCCAGAACATTTCCCTGGTTACCCAAAGCAACAACTGGTACAGATGCTATCAGCACAAAGATATCTGCACAAATAGAAATAAATATATATATTTTATTTCATTTTCATGTTTTACCAACGCTTTATCCTAATCAGGGTTGTGGAGGTTACAGCTTCACTGGAATTAGAGGGTGCAATGATGCAACACACCCCAAACGGGATGCCAATCCATCACAGGGCCTCTTCCACCCATTCATTCCACACATAGCTAATAATGTCTGTATGTAGATGCCTGACCGGCCCGGTAGCACCACTGCTGATTCGAACCCTGGGTCTCAGCAATAGTGGGCCTGCATAGGTGTTCAAAGCTGGTGACATTTTAGCTTAAAGGCAGTGAGATTTACCCAGAAAGGGTGTTTTAATATTTAATATTTCCAAAACTGCAGCTCTTGTGGGCTGTACCTGGTCTTCAGTGGTCAGTATCTATCAAAAGTTGTCCAATGAAAGAACAGTAGTAAACCGGCGACAGGGTCATGGGCGGGCGGCCAAGGCTCATTGATGCTCCTGGCGAGCGAAGGCTGGCCCGCGTGGTCCGATCCAACAGACGAGCTACTGTAGCTCAAATTGCTAAAGAAGTTAATGCTGGTTCTGATACAAAGGTGTCAGAATACACAGTGCATCACAGTTTGTTGTGTATGGGGCTGCATAGTCGCAGACCAGTCAGGGTGCCCATGCTGACCCCTGTCCAATGCCAAAAGCGCCAACACTGGGCACGTGAGCATCGGAACTGGACCACGGACCAATGGAAGAAGGTGGCGTGGTCTGATGAATCACGCTTTCTTTTGCATCACGTGGATGGCCGGGTGCGTGTACGTCGCTTACCTGGGCCTGCCATCCATGTGGATGTTACTTTGACACGTACCACCTACCTAAGCATTGTTGCAGACCATGTACACCCTTTCATGGAACAGTATTCCCTGATAGCTGTGGCCTCTTTCAGCAGGATAATGGAACGGTTTGAGGAGCACAGCACTGAGTTTGAGGTGTTGACTTGGCCTCCAAATTCCCCAGATCTCAATCCAATCGAGCATCTGTGGGATGTGCTAGACAAACAAGTCCGATCCACAGAGGCCCCACCTCGCAACTTACAGGAGTTAAAGGATCTGCTGCTAACATCTTGGTGCCAGATACCACAGAACCTCGACGGGTCAGGGCTGTTTTGGCAGCAAAAGGGGGACCAACACAATATTAGGAAGGTGGTCATAATGTTATACCTGATCAGTGTACAATGGCTGAAAGACAAATCATCACCATCTGTCTCATCTTTGTTTGGAACTGGTTTTCTATTATCCTCTGTAACATAATACATGTGAGTGTATAACTGTCCGTCTGTATCTGTGACACTTGCCCAGTATACACAGTGGTTTGCGGGCGAATTTCAGCCGCCCTCTCCAGCCCTTATATCTACAACAGCATCCGGCAGCCCAGATCCTCAAAACGAATTCACTTCCGAAAATAAAGATGGTGAAGGTCTCCTGCAGAAATGACAAAAAAAAACATAGTAATCAGTATGTCTGACCACATCATTTATAGACATTCATTCATTCACCACTGCTTTATGCTATTCAGGGTCACGGTGGGTACAAATTACTGGGTGAAAGGTAGGAAACGTCCCAGACAGGTTGCCAATTCATCACACACATTCATACCCAGGCCAGTTTAAGGATCTCCAATTGACCTGATTGCATATCTTTGGACTGTGGGAGGGAAACCACACGGACACAGGGAGAACATTCTAACTACACAGAAAGGACCCGGACTGCTCCACCTGAGAACTGAACCAAGTTGGGCTTTAATATGCCGTTGTCATCCCACTTTGCACATATAGCATTCAGACTTTTGAAAAGACCTGTCTGTGGGAATTTGTACCCATTCATACGAACCTACATTTGCAAGAATAGATACTGATAGTGGGTAAGAAGTCCTGGCTTTCAATCAGCATTCCAATTCAGCGTTCATTTGGGTTAAGGTCAGGGTTCTGTGCAGGCCACTGGAATGTGGGGCTTGAACCAGCAACCTTCTAATTACTACTACAGTACTTTAACCACTCCATTTACTGTTAGCCATCTACTGTTGTATCTGGCGTTCCCCAGGGCTCTGTCCTGAGACCGCTTCTATTTATAATTTACCTACTACCCATTGGCCAAATTTTTTAGAAAATACTAAATTAAATTTCATCGTTATGCGGACAACACACAGCTATACCTATCTACCAAACCTACTGCCTTACATCCTCCTTCCTCTCTGTCCGACTTCTTATCTGAAACCAAGGCTTGGTTTTCAAACAACTTCCTAAAATTAAATACGGATAAAACTGAAATTGTACTTGTGGGTACAAAAGGCAATCTCACTAAAACTGTTCACTTTAAAAATGGATAATTCTGTTGTCTCCTCGTTAAAAGTCTGGGTGTTACTCTAGATAACAATCTTTTCTTTAAAAGCACATATCAATAATATGACACGGTCTGCTTACTTTCATCTACGTAACATCAATCGTCTCCGCTCATTCCTCTCCCCAAGAAGTGCTGCTATTCTCGTTCACGCCCTGGTCACATCCCGTATTGATTACTGTAATTCTCTTCTCTTTGGTGTACCCCAAAAAACTCTCCAAAAACTACAACTGGTCCAGAACTCTGCTGCTCGGACTATCAAGCGGCTTCATTGGCTTCCTGTCCAGTACCGCATACATTTTAAGATATTGTTATTTAAATTTTTTTCCCCCTTTTTCTCCCCCTTTAGCGCATCCAATTGTTCAATTTTGAATCGTGCTTTCTCTCTGTCTATGCCGAACCCTGCCCTGACCGAGGAGATCGAAGCTAACCCATATCCCCTCCGAAACATGAGCAGCAGCCGGATGCATTTTTGCCACCCACACATTGATGAGTTTGGCGCCACCTAGCGTTGCATGCGGAGAGACACACCCTAAGGGCACTCTTCCACATCTCTGTCCAGGCGCCTCTGATCAGCCGGCAGAGGACGTAATCGCATTCTGACAGAGAGAGACCCACATCCGGTTCTTTGTCCCACCCCCCAACTGAGCAACCGGCCAATCGTTGCTCATTCAGCCACTCAGCTTCGAACCGGTGAAGCAGAGCTGGATTCGATACCAGGTACTCAGAATCCAGCCCTGGTTGCAGCTTGTCTTTTTACCGCTGCGCCACCTGAGCGGCCTGATATTGTTATTTACATTTAAGGCTCTTCATGGCCTAGCACCACCATATTTCACTGACCTTATCCAAATCTACACGCGCTCCCTTACGCTCAGATCTTCTTCTGCTTTTCAGCTTTCTATTCTCGCTGTAAGTCAGTCCACTATGGGGGCCAGAGCTTTTAGTCACTCAGCCCCCCACTTTGGAACTCTCTCCCGCTTTAAATTCGAACTATCGATTCCCTCTTCACCTTCAAATCCCACCTAAAGACTCACTTATTCAAACTAGCCTACCATTAATTCACTTGATTGTTCAGTGTTAATTGTATGTCTTGTATGTGTCTGTGTATTGTTGTTTAACTGCTCTGTAAGATGTAAGGTGCCCTTGAGTGCTTTGAAAGGCGCCTATAAATGAAATGCATTATTATTATTATTATTATTATTATTATTATATCTAACAACTACATGACATTTTTCATTCCCATCAATCACATCTAAAAAAAACTTCTTCACGTTTTTTAATTATTTCATTATATATATTTTTTATTTTATTAATTATTTATTTTAATTATTATTATTTAATTATTTTATTTATGTGTGTTCTCCCAATTAAACATGGCAAATTAGTCTTCTGCTGCTGGGGCCACCAATTGCATCTGAGGAGGGTATATTTTCCTAACCCCCGCTTCCTCTGAAGCATGCACAGTTCATCCACCGACGGCACTGTCTTATTTGCCCATACTTAGGCAGATTTATCACCCACTGATCTACGCATTCCACCACTTCTGTACAGGCGCCTCGGCCTACTAACCAGTATCCTTACACCGCGTCAAAGACCCCACTCTCTTTTTAGCCCGGTGTTTTCCCACCCAGCGGACTAGTAGCCAATTCTGTCTGCTGCTGGCACTGCAAATCGTGCCTGCAAGAGAAGCTCTGCTGACCGTGCCACCTGGGCACCTGATTATTTCATCAATTAATTAAACATTGAAAGTGGCAGAGAGTGTGACCTTTGAAAATATCAATGCAGACAAAAAAAAAGGCCTGTCCTAACCAGTGACCCCATTACTGGGGAAATCCCTCCTGAAGAAACACCTCCCTATACACCACAAAGCGGATGCCAGATTAACACTCACTAGAAATTTTATAGGTTAGAGATTGACCTATTGAGACAGGGAGCAAGGAGAACATCCTAAACTCCACACAGATTGTACGAAATAATGAGCATTAAATCCGAGGTCATGGAACTGCCATACCCACACTAACCACTGCAGCACAGCACATATTGATGTATTAGATTAAACGATTAATAAAATGCCTAGACTTAAGGGGTAATGTTTTATGGGTTTCCTACTTAGTTTCTTAATTTACATTTTAAAATATTATATTACCGTAATACAGTACAAAATATACATATATAATCAAACATTACACAAATAATTATGCAAATACCTACCAGCAGCACCAGCCAGTGACCCGAGTCGTCTTCATACTCTTTAAACGTTGTCAGAATGGCTAGGATCAGACACGCCAGGACTATTGTAAACCTACAAAGAGAAAGGAAAACAGATCATCGGTTAATCGTTTAATTTCAAAAATCTACAGAAAAATTCATAAGCAGAAGTAAGAGGTAAAAAGTCAAACATGATTTTCAAATTTTTCACATACATCTTTTGTATGTTTTAATAAACAATTATTGTTTAAGGTTTATAAAAAATAAGCACCAGCATCTTGGCTTACCCAAACACACATACATATACAGTGTATATACTGTCTATATATATATATACAGTATATATATATATATATATATATATATATATATATATATATATAAATACAGTACAGGCCAAAAGTTTGGACACACCAGTCAAAAGTTTGGACACACCTTCTCTTCAATGTTTTCTCTTGATTATTTTTATTTTCTACATTGTAGATTAATACTGAAGACATCCAAACTATGAAGAATTATGTAGTGAACCAAAAAGTGTTAAACAAACCAGAATATGTTTTATATTTTACCAACTCTACCTCTGCACAACCCAACTGATGGTCTCAAACACATTAAAAAAGCAACAAATTACAAAAATTCACTCTAGACAAGGCGCAAACATTCATTGAAAACCATTCCAGGTGGATACCTAATAAAGCTGGTTGAGAAAATTTCAAAGAGTGTGCAAATCTGTCATTAAAGCAAAATATGGCTACTTTGAAGAATCTAAAATATAAAACATATTCTGGTTTGTTTAACACTTTTTTGTTTACTACATAATTCCATATGTGTTCCTTCATAGTTTGGATGTCTTTAGTATTAATCTACAATGTAGAAAATTAAAAAAAATTAAGAAAAACCACAGGAATGAGAAGGTGTGTCCAAACTTTTGGCCTGTACTGTATATATATATATATATATATATACTGTATATATACTGTATATATATATATAGATATAGATGCAGCTAACTGCAGGCAGGTCAGTCCAGTACTCGTACCCTCTTTTTCCGCATGCCTTTGTTTGTTTATTAGGATTTTAACGTCATGTTTTACACTTTGGTTACATTCATGACAGGAACGGTAGTTACTCATTACACAAGATTCATCAGTTCACAAGGTTACATCAAACCTACATCAAGGTTACATGGACAATTTAGTATCTCCAATTCACCTCACTTGCATGTTTTTGGACTGTGGGAGGAAACCGGAGCACCCGCAGTAAACCCACGCGGACCCGGGGAGAACATGCAAACTCCACACAGAAAGGACCCGGACCGCCCAACCTTGGGATCGAACCCAGGACCTTCTTGCTGTGAGGTGACAGTGTTACCCACTTAGCCACCGTGCCGCCCCCATGCCTTTGTAATGTGTGCAGCATGTGGTTTTGCATTGTCTTGTTGAAAAATGTTGGACGTCCCTGGAAAAGATGACGTATTGAAGGCAGCACATGTTGCTCTAAGATCTCAGTGTACTTTTCTGCATTAATGCTGCATCACAGAAGTGTAAATAACCTTTGCCAAGGGCACTGACACAACACCATACCATGACAGACCCTGGCTTTTGGATTTCTGGATGGTCCTTTTCGTCTTTGGTCCGGAGCACACAGCGTCCGTTTTTTCCCCAAAAGAGACCTGGAATGCTGATTTATCTGACCACAATACACATTTCCACTGTGTGATGGTCCATCCTAGATGCCTCAGAGCCCAGAGAAGTCAACGCTGCTTCTGGACATGGTTAACATATGGCTTCTTTATTGTACAGTAAAGTTTTATGTGGCATTTGTGCATGTAACTCTGTATTGTAGTGCTTGATAAAGGTTTGCCAAAGTAATCCCTCACCCATGTGGTTATATCAGCTATTGTTGAGTGGTGGTTCTTGATGCAGTGCCTTCTGAGGGATCGAAGATCACAGGTATTCAGCTTAGGCTTGCACCCTTGGCCTTTACGCACTGAAATTCCTCCTGATTTCTTGAATCATTTAATGATATTATGCACTGTAGAAGGAGAAATATGCAAATCCCTTCCAATCTTTCTTTGAGGTACATTGTTTTTAAACATTTCAATCATTTTCTCACACATTTGTTGACAAACTGGAGATCCTCCGATCATCTTTGCTCATCAAAGACTCGGCCTTTCCTGGATGCTGCTTTTGTACCAAACCATGATCACAATCACCTATGCTGATACAGTGTTCATTACAAACCCATAACAAAATTACTTGTTCAGCTCCCGAGCAAGCAAAAACGTCACACGACAACACGGCACCTTGTTTACAACGGTGGAGAGTGTCTGTTTATTACTTTAACTGTAATTATTGGGTGTAATTGATGTGATGGGAAGCACTGCTACTGACAAACCCCACAAAATGACAATGTTATGTTGGACCAACTGGGGGAGCTGTTTGTTCAGAGTAAAACATAAACAGGTCTTGTAACAAAAAATAATGAATCTTTTCATGAATTCATTCATTTAGTAAGCACTTCTGCTTTCTGTGACCTTTCAGTGATTCGCTTTCCAACTCAAAAGTACATTAATCTGCCAACCTTAACAATAGGAACAATGTAAGGTACTTGTACAGGGTGAACTGTTGCATCAAGAGATCAGGTCATGCACTGTAAGTAGTGTAGTACTCGGCTAACAAGATTTACCTTCATGTACAGTAAATGCACAACTTTATCCTGAATACAAAGCGGCAGTGTATCTTAACAGTGAAAAAAAACACCCAAGAGCTTTGCTAATGACCAATCTACACCAGGGATCCAGTAAAGAATTGCAAAGTGTGCAGGTCAGATTTCCTTATGCACCTACACCCCCCTCTTATAGCCGAACACTGCAGGGAGGTTACATTTACAGCTACAGGAGAACAAAAGAAAGCTACAGAATTCGACATTAAATGATTTTTTTGCTTAGAAATTATTTTAAGCCTTTGAATTGCCAAGCACATGCCCATTTTGGCATTTGGCGGACACCTTTTATCCAAAGCCACTTACAAAAAGTAAGTAAAAAAGCAAGTACGGAATAAGGGCCTTGCTCAGGGGCCCAACAGAAGCAATATGGCAGGTGGCAGGGCAATCTTTCAATCACTAGTAGACTGCCTTTATTTATTATATACACTGATCAGCCATAACATTAAAACCACCTCCTTGTTCCTACACACATTGTCCATTTTATCAGCTCCACTAGTTCTACAATTACTGACTGTAGTCCATCTGTTTCCAGCGCTGCTGGAGTTTCTAAACACCTCACTGTCACTGCTGAACTGAGAATAGTCCACCAACCAAAAATATCCAGCCAACAGCACCCCGTGGGCAGCGTCCTGTGACCACTGATGAAGGTCTAGTAGATGACCAACTCAAACAGCAGCAATAGATGAGCGATCGTCTCTGACTTTACATCTACAAGGTGGACCAACTAGGTAGGAGTGTCTAATAGAGTGGAGAGTGAGTGGACACGGTATTTAAAAACTCCAGCAGCGCTGCTGTGTCTGATCTACTCATACCAGCACAACACACTCTAACACACCACCACCATGTCAGTGTCACTGCCGTGCTGAGAATGATCCACCACCTAAATAATACCTACTCTGTAGTGGTCCTGTGGGGGTCCTGACCATTGAAGAACAGCATGAAAGGCAGCTAACAAAGCATGCAGAGAAACAGATGGACTACAGTCAGTAATTGTAGAACTACAAAAGTGCTTCTATATGGTAAGCCAGCTTTTTAGCCTCTTTATGCTAGCAAAGGGACGGAATAGATTGTGTCTTTCACTGTCAGAGAAAACATGTGTTATCCTGCATCCTATCAGGTTCTGGTAGCTTTTATAAAATAGCGGAAAATCAGTGGGTCTGTGTGTAGGAATTAGCTTCCACAAAACTAGCAAAATAAAGGGGTCTAAATACAAAACAAAAAAAAGAATAAACACATAAACAAAGTTAATAATCAACCTGATTTTAGAAAATGATAAACATGGTAATATGTGCTTGGTGGAAAGAATCAAATCAAAGCTAAAGCCGCTCATGTGGCGCAGCAGTAGAAAACAGACGCTGTACACCAGAGCTGAGATCTCGAATACATCGTATCAAATTTCGGCTCTGCCTGCCGGCCGAGGCTGACCGGCCACATGAACAACGATTGGCCTGTTATTCAGATAGGTGCGGGATTAAGCCGGATGGGGACTCTCTCTCAGACTAGTGCGATTACGACCTCTGCTGGCTGGTTGGTGGCACCTTCACGGAGATGGGAAAGGAGTGCGGTAGAGGGTGTCCTCGTCCTCTTCAATCAGGAGCAGGGACCAGCATTAGTGAGAGAATGATTGACGGGCAGCTAAATATACTAAATATAGTCAAGTTTGTAGCATTAGCATGACTAAATGTACATGCTAAATCTTTCTGTGCAGTTTCTTACCATCAAACCCGTCAAATACTGTTTTTACGGACCTTGCTTTGTCTTCGTCCACAATTTCTCTTATTTCTTATTCTAATAATGCAGTTTGCAGTTTTGGAACATAGATCTGTTTGTGATTAGCTGGACTAGCCAAGCATCCTGCCTCCCACATGTTATACAACACACACCACTAACATTTAGCATTTATTTTCACCGGGGTGAACTTACAGAGGCGTTTTTATTTATTATTATTTTTATTTTTTTGGTCCAACTTTAAAACCAGCCTAGCTTAAAGCGCCAAGTCACAAGCCTTTGAGATTTTGGTGTGTTTTTTTTTTTTTTTAAGATTAGCAGGCAGCAGCTAAGCAGTATGTTGCTCAGAGAGCACTTGATGGTTCCCCCCTGTGGGTAAATTATGAATATTTTCTATCACATGTAGGTCACAGCCACAGGAAAAGAAGAGAGCACTGGGACCTTACACTGAGATGTTTGTTTGCTAGGAGTGGAAAGGAAGCAGACGGTGTGCTTTAAAAACAATGGCAGGATTAGCAAGTAGAACGAGTAATGCTGCTTGAGATGAACATACTTGATGAGGTGTTGAATTGTTAGTTCAGGTACTTCACACATTGCTGTATTTAAAGTGCAGTTCACTTTTTAAAGGTACACTATATAGCAGAGATGGGGAGTCGCACGTAAGTTGCACACACAGCGACTTGTTTCAAATGACTCGGACTCATGACTCGCAAAAAAATGACTAGTGAACAACAAGAATCCCTAGCCACATGGTCCCTACTGAGTGCCCTTGTGTTCCCTACACACTGATCACGTGATCTTGTCTATGGGACCTTAAGCAGGTTAAACGAATTCATTCGGACACCCTGTGACATCATCACATACATGACAGCGTCTTGTTTTTCCCCTTTTTTCTCCCACTTTAGCGCGTCCAATTTCTGCCCGTCAATCATCCTCTCACTAACGCTGGTCCCTGCTCCTGATAGGGGAGGACGAGGCTGCTCCACGCCCCCTCCGACACGTGCACAGCAATCAAACATCTTATCACCTACACTTGACGAGTGCAGTGCAGTGCAGTACAGCGCTGTGTACGGAGAGCCACACCCTCTACCGCACTCCTTTCCCGTCTCCATGCAGGCACCACCAACCAGCCAGCAGAGGTCGTAATCGCACTAGTCTGAGACAGAGTCCCCATCCGGCTTAATCCCGCCCCTATCTGAACCATAGGCCAATCGTTGTTCATGTGGCCGCTCAGCCTCAGCCGGCAGGCAGAGCCGAGATTCGATACGATGTATTCGAGATCTCAGCTCTGGTGAACAGCGTGTGTTTTTACCACTCAGAGTCATTTTCTGCTCTCTAATAACGCTGTCTTAACCCGCAACGCACGCAATGGGTAAATGCTACAGCCAGCTTCCGGCGTAGTGATGAAACGTCGCTCCCTACTCCCTACACAGTTTGAAGTTTACTTCATTTGAACGTTTTTGTCACCTTTGGATTGGAATCTCACTTAAAATGGTGGAATACCCCACGTAGTGCACTTCACAGGAACAACCGGGGTGAATGGAACGCTCCTACAGAATTGGCACTAATGGTTGAAAGAGCGCTTTCTGAACCAATCAGACCTTCTGATTTAAATTGTTAGTAAGAAATGCTGTTATTTGCATCTATTCAGTTTGCGTCACACAGATGATTGTTAATGAAACGCTTGATTGGCTTTCTAACGAGTTCGTGTTTTACTTCACAACCGGGAAAAGTTTGTAGGTTTTTAATTATAAGCACATTTACAAAATGACGGATTGTATTCTTAATGGGACACACGCTTATAAATGTAATAGCATCTGGAAGAACATAAGCTAAGGTAAGCAGTGGTTATGATTTGTTTTTGCTGTGTTTTGGATTTTGGCCGCTGTGCCGTGATTTATCGCGCGCTTTTGTTTTGCAATGAAAACAAAATGTATCAGTTTAAGCTTTTAACTGGTACCTTCTTGTTACGGAAATTACATTCATTTGACAATGACCTTTGAACAAAGCAAGGCCCATAAAGACATTGTTTGACAAGTTTGGTGTCGATGAACTGCATTGACCTACCTAGAACACTGACCTCAACCACATGTGAAAACCTTCGGGATGAATTGAAATTCTGATTGCGAGCCAGGTCTTCTGACCCCTTAAATGCTTTTATAATCTTTTGGAAAGCCTTATCAGATATTTAGAGGCCATTAGAAACATGAAGGTAATGGGAGACTATTCTCAGTCCAGCAGTGACAGTGAAAGAGGATGTATGGTCACATTATCATCCCCTACAAATCGACACTCTTGGAACCAGCTACATACTTCACATCTCAATGGACTCCCTTACCAGAAGAACAGAAGGCTGTCTGAATGGGTGACCACAACTCCCGTAGAGAAACGGACTACAGTCAGTAATTGTAGAGCTACAAAGTGGAGCTGATAAAATGGACAACAAGTGTAGAAACAAGGAGGGGGTTTTAATGTTATGGCTGATCAGTGTATGGTTGTGAGAGTAGCTACTCGCTACCACAGGTAGCTAGTCAATCCACCGCAACCAGGACTCTCATCAGTGAGAGAAAAGCAGGGAACTTAAAACAGGTAGCATGACAAGAGCTAGCAAAAGATATTTTAAAAAACTACTGTTTTCTGCAAACAAAAGCTGGTGAACACTAGCAAGTGAGCTATCCCTTGAGCTAAAAGAACATTAGATTAAACTACATTAGATTAAACTTGACTTTTAAACCATACTCAGCATGCTAAAATGACACAGCAATCTGTCAGATGAGTTGCATAGCAACATGTTTAAAGTATTATTCAGTTCTTTTAAGCATCATTTAAGCATAAATTAAATACATTTATTTTACTAAATTAGAAGCAAGCATCATTCATTTTAGAACCGTACCTACCTACAGCAAAGTAGCAGATATGAAATGCTCTGACATTTAAACAGAACAATTAGAGCTGGTGGTTTTAGAAGGTCAGAAACAGTTGCGGTTTTGAACGCAGCATTACTGATGTGTGTTTGTGTATGGTGTGTGTGTGATTGATTTTACCTCCCATGATAACTCTGTTACTGTTACGACTTGATACATTTCTCTCTAAATTGGTAACAACTTAAAGGTCAGATTATATTTTTACAAAAGCCAGAGTGAACACACACACACACACACACGAACGTATCTAAGGTTGCCAGGCAAGAAATTATTCACCATGTCGGCTGCATGCTGAGACCGCACATGTTTCTGAATGGAAATATAATTGGTTCCCCGATGACTAAGCAATAATTCCTTAATTGACACTCATGAAAAAATGAACAATAAACAAACAGTATATATGCCAGGATATTATCTGCACCGCATTAATTTTAAATATATTTAATTCTATTTTAATTCATTTTTCCTCAAGTTTAGTCGTATGCAATTGCCCTGGTTATACAGTATCTCTCCTCCACTGCTACAGACCCCTAAACTGGACAGGAAGGGGGTACCTAACACACACCCATCCTACACGAATGCAGTAATTTTACTTTAATTTACTTGCTCCCATCAATAAAAAAAAGCACACAGTAAGGTCTGTCTTCTAGTGCTTGCTGAGCAATTTCCACACAATTCAGTGCCATCACGGTGTTGTCGAGAGCCTCTGAGTGTACGTGCGGGTAAAATGTTTGTGCTGTTTTAGAATCAGGGAAAGACTTTTTTTAACAAGACAGACGTGCAGTTCATCGATCTGCAGCTGTTGTGGTGCTTCGTGGCCTGAAACTCCTATAAAGACCTAACAACAAAGATGAATCAATGCAAAACCACACAGAGAATAGCAAGTGCAGACTAGAAAAGCAGAATCCCGGACATTTTTGGTGATTTAGGAATCCCAGCCGGTCCTAAAAAGAGGACATGTATGGTCACATTATCATCCCCTACAAATCGTCACTCTTGGAACCAGCTACATACTTCACATCTCAATGGACTCCCTTACCAGAAGAACAGAAGGCTGTCTGAATGGGTGACCACACCTCCACCAGCCTCATACTCAGCAATGTTGTCCATACTACCTCAAAGCTCCAACACAATCATTACGTTTAATGATGACACTACTACTTGCAACATTACCAATAGGGACGAGGGACCAAACAGAGAAGAGTTCCTCAACCTCTTCCTCAATCCTGAGCAATGAAATGACGATGGTGACCAGCTTTAGGTTCCTTGGCGTACATACACCTGATGATCTAACCTGGACTGTCCACATGTCACACATCAAAAAGGCCCAACAATGCCCCTACTTCCACCAAAGGCTGAGAGGGAGCACGCTCCCACAACAGCTTCTCTGCAACCTCTACACGTCCATTGTGGACAGCATCCTATTGCCCTTTCACCAAAACTGGCCATTTACGAGAAAATATGTCCCAGTCCCCTCCTGTTTGAACCTCTCGCATGAGGAAAAAGGTACATTTTCACATACGAGGAATTTGACTTGGTGTGAAGTTAAGGTCAATCAAAAATATATACAGAACTGCAGTGTAATACACTGGCACCCAGGTGGCACAGCTGAATATTCCATTAGCACACCAAAGCTGGGATTCTGAACTCACATACCCCTTTTCCACCAAAAAAACCATGGTTCTTGAACAGGTTCTGTTCAGGTTTCTCTGAACCTTGGTGTTCTGTAGAGAACCGACGCGCGTTTCCACCAGTTTTTGAGAACCAAGCAGCGTCATCATCGGTGGACGTTACATACTAAGAGTTAAGAGAAGTAATAACATGGTGGAGTGTGTGGATTATGTGCGAGCATTTGTGCTGCTGTTACAGATGTTTGTTTTTATGTAAAAAGCATCGATCTAACTATCGGTGATAAGAAGACGTGACGTGTTTGTCTCAGTTGTTGTTTTCTTTAGTTTATTAACGTGAGAAGCTTTTTGTGCTTCGCTTTCACCGCGACTCTCGGCGCAAATAGCCGATTTGCTCAGCGCTCGGCTTGAGCGATAAAACATCATTCAAGTTCCACAACACGAACATCCATCTGTGTGAAATAAACATCAAATCCAGTCTAAAATACTACATGTATCTGTGTTTAACTGTATTCACTTCACGTGTGGTGTTTATGCAGCTCGGGAAGTTGAAAAAGCTTCATGCTTTATTTTTCACGTTAAGCGTGTTTCGTTCTGTCCGGGTCACTTTTATCTCGTTCATCTTTTTAAAGGCGCTTTGAAAATATCAGCGGCAAACTGGCTCGAAATGTAATCAGGTGATGTTTAAAATATTAAAATGCAGCGATAAGCTCCATATGAGACACCAGCTGACGTCATTGTTGCTAACGCGCTATGCTGTACAACATGACACGCCCACTGACGGACGTCAAGGTTCGGGCTGAAAAACCAAGTATTCTGTGGTGCCAGATTGGCCCGCTAGTTCACTGTCTCGAACCTCTTTTTTCCGGTGGAAACACGCGGAACCGGTTCAAAATCAAGTTCGGGAACCGGAACGGGCTCCGTGCCGCGTCAGTGGAAAAGGGGTATCAGAGTTCTAATCTCAGATCTGGTACCGGTCAGCTGGGCACCCCCTAGCAGGCACAACTTGCAGTTTCTGCATCAGACAAAATTGGCCACTAGTCTGCTGGGTGAAAAAAAGACCGGACTAAATAGGGGGTGGGGTCTTCAACGCTGTGTAAGGACCCTGGTTAGCAGCCTGAGGTGTCTGTACAGTACGGGAGAATAAGAAGGGGTCGGAGAGAAGTGTTTAGAAAAGAACATGTCCAAAGTGTGAGGGATCAGTCATGATCACTAAGGCGTGCAGGTTATGGAAGGATGGTAGGTTGAATCCAATCACCTTTTCAGCATGAGTGAGCAAATGATGCATTGAAGTCTGCTCATGTCCTTGGCAGTAGCAGCGGCGTACCAGATGGTGATGGAAAAGGTCAGTGTGGACTCAAAAGTCATCAATTTTGGCAGCTTAAGCTTCTACACCTGCCACAGTAAGTACAACCTTTGCTGTGCCTTCCTGGTGATGGAGCTGATGTTCTGCCCCCACTTGAGGACTTGGGTGATGACAGACATGATGAACCTGAGATAATTCATGATTTGTCTGCTCAACTTCATTCATTTATTAATAAACATCCATTCCTGCACTTCAGGCCTGCAACACATTACAAAAAAAGGTTGGGACAGTGAAGCATTTACCACTTTGTAATGTTGCTATTCCTTTTCACCACACTTAAAAGACGTTTTGGCACCGAGGATACCAAGTGATTTAGTGTTTCAGCTTTTATTTTGTCCCATTCTTCCTGTAAACACGTCAGTAAACAGATGTGCAACAGTACGGGGTCG
Source organism: Trichomycterus rosablanca (assembly GCF_030014385.1). Classification (NCBI taxonomy): domain Eukaryota; kingdom Metazoa; phylum Chordata; class Actinopteri; order Siluriformes; family Trichomycteridae; genus Trichomycterus; species Trichomycterus rosablanca. The sequence goes on from NC_086012.1 coordinate 9,921,153, forward strand.
TCGTTGTCGCATTTTTCGTTTCAAAATTCTCCACACGTTCTCTATTGGGGACAGGTCAGGACTGCAGGCAGGCCAGTCCAGTACCCGTACCCGTACCCTCTTCTTCTGCATCCATGCCTTTGTAATGTGTGCAGCATGTGGTTTTGCATCGTCTTGTTAAAAAATGCATGGACGTCCCTGGAAAAGATGACGTCTTGAAGGCAGCACATGTTGCTCGAAGATCTCAATGTACTTTTCTGCATTATTGCTGCATCACAGAAGTGTAAATGACCTTTGCCAAGGGCACTGACACAATACCATACCATGACAGACCCTGGCTTTTGGACTTGCTGATAACAGTCTGGATGGTCCTTTTTGTCTTTGGTCCGGAACACACAGCGTCCATTTTTTTTGCAAAAAAGACCTGGAATGCTGATTTATCCGACCACAATACACGTTTCCACTGTGTGATGGTCCATCCTAGATGCCTCCGAGCCCAGAGAAGTCGACGTCGCTTCTGGACATGGTTAACATAAGGCTTCTTTTTTGCACAGTAAAGTTTTAAGTGGCATTTGTGCATGTAACTCTGTATTGTAGTGCTTGACAAAGGTTTGCCAAAGTAATCCCTCACCCATGTGGTTATATCAGCTATTGTTGAGTGGCGGTTCTTGATGCAGTGCCATCTGAGGGATCAAAGATCACGGGCATAGAATAATCATAGAAATTATAGAAATCTATTTTAAACTGTCTGTAGCCTACATTAGGTCTTTGAAAATAGACGCATATTCATCTGATTTGCCCACGTGCACAGAAGTGCACAGGTCAACGATGCCCTTTACAAATGATTCTGATTCAGTTGTTGATTGTAACGCTATATGGACTATGACAAGACAAGAGGTAGCGGACATACATGCAGAGACAAGATAAAACAAACGGACACAAGACACAAGCTAAGCTACATGCTACGCTACACTAACCTAAACTAAACACACATAAACAATGCTAATCTATTCTAAAGGATAAACACTAAGCAAAACCAGAACTAGACAGGACTAAACAGAGTTAAACTGGGCTAAACAGAGCTAGACAGAAATAAACACAGCTAAACAGGCTAAGGCAAAGGCTAACAAACAAAGACAAAGGCTAAGGCTAACAAACGAAGGCTAAAACAAAGCTAAACAGGACTAAACAGGACTAGACAAGACCAAACAGAACTAGACAAGACTAAACAGGACTAGACAGAGCTAAACAGGACCAAACTAAACAAACAAGGTAAAGGCAAACAGGCTATCAGACAAAGGCAAAAACAAGGTGACAGGACTGAGTCTAATCAAACAAATCCAACTGTTCACTGGACAGTCACTGGCTTCTTAAATTTAAAAAGACACTACATTTAAGAAGACATTACAGTCACTGCCTTCTTAAATGCCCTCAGCTCAGACGAGGTACAGCTGTGTCTAATTAGCTGGAGACCAATCACAAAAGAGGCGTGGCAGGTGCACATAGCACGGAGGGGCTAAATACAGGTGAGAAAGCTCCCATCAGAAGTTCACCAGAAGTAAACCCACTAACTACATTAACTATAAATACTAGGATAATATTATGGATTCATAATCATCACGGTTTAATTGAAATCCACATGAATAAGAAGAGAAGGGGACCCCAGATTTTTTTTATACACAGGGGGGTCTAAAAGAAAAAAAAAACGTTGAGAACTGAGGCAACCAAATGGCATCAAATGATGATGACGCTTCCTGTGTGAACACACAATGATAACCGGTCAGCGATTCGGGCGACAAGAGACAAAAAACGGTGCCGGTCTGAACGTAGGGTACAAAGTAAATTGTACAGGAATTATGGTAATAAATAAAACAAATGTGCACACACACACATATATCTTAAGCTAAACATTTAGCCCAGAGTCCATCATCCTTTTCTCTGAAGCACTTTACAGAGGGAGTGACACCATTAGGAGTTATTAGGGAAGTAAAGGCTAAAAGCACCTGCGTGTGTTTCCGCTGAATTCCAGGAACTGCATCTAACAAGCGAGGCTCTGATTCACTTGGGTTTGGTGTGTGTAAATGAAACTTGATTTTTTTTTAAATATAGGGTTTGCATGGGATTGGATTATAAAATTTATATCGGGTTCTGTTCACAGAAAGAGGATCAAATAGTGAATCAGATCCGCCCTTAGTTACTGTATTTTTACTGTATTATGTGAATCCCTTGTAATTACCAGGATTTCCGCATCAATTACTAATACAATGTGGTCTGAAGTAAGTGAACCTCTGTGTTAAAGGCTTCTCCAGGAGCTAATTGACAAAAGATGTTTCAATTAAGGAGATAAGACTGGAAGTGTTGGTTTCCCAAGTGCTTTGGCTCATGCCTCTAATGCCTAGTTTACACTACACAATTTTTGCCCTGATTTTCGCTCGGCGACTGGTCGGAGTTAGATGTGCCGTCTCAGAAGCAACTCGGCATTGGCTCGGCGATCGAAACTCGGCTCTCAATCGCTATGTGTGAACTACTCAACAACTCGACCCAAGCAACTCACCGAGCGCACGGACGAATCGAGATTTCTAGCTTATCGAATATCTGAATCTGAGTTGCCCGACTGGCAATAAGTGCAATGTCGAACAGCCAATGAGAAGATTTGCAAGACATGGGGGGTGAGGGGAAACGCAGGGGAGGAGTTGTAAGGTGAAAAAGGTGAAACAGGGGCATAAAATAGTTTATATCAGAATACATGGACGATACACAACGATTGGCCTGTTGTTCAGATGAGCGGGACTAAGCCGGATGGGGTCTCTCTTATGACTGGTGCAATTATGGCCTCTGCTGGCTGACTGATGGCGCCTACACAGAGATGAGGAAAGAGTGCTCTCAGGGTGTGTCTCTCCGTACACAACGCTGAGCTGCACTGCACTCGTCAAAGTGTAGGTGATAAGATGCATACGGCATGCTGCACACATGTTGGAGGGAGCATGGGAGCATTACAGTATTTCTGACCTTATTCATTTATTTTTCCTCTTTGTTTTTACGTTGCACATCAGCGAACAACCTTTGATCGCTCGCTACTTGTTGACGTGCATTTTTGGACGCGGTGTCAATAAACCCCTCGTCAATTCTTGCTTTTGTTTTTCGTGACAGAACGTAGTTTGGGAGACTAGAAGCTCGTCTGCGATTCCAGTTGCTGATAGATCGTGTAGTGTGAAACCCCCTGTCGCCGAACAGTCGACTTGAAAGACTACCAATTACAAGAGATCCAGTTTTGTAGTGTGAACTGTACGGCGACCTGACGACTTGAAAAGATGTGTAGTGTGAACCTGGCATAAGCAAACGTGGTTGGGAAGATGTGTTATTGAGACAAATGAAGCTGGACAAAGCTAAAAAAAAAAAACATAAAGACATTACAACACACTCTCCATTAGAGTACTACCTTGAGGTTGCTTTGGGCTGCCGGGAAACCTGGGGTCCTGCCATCCATGTGGATGTTACTTTGACACGTACCACCTACGTAAGCATTGATGCAGACCATGTTCACCCTTTCATGGAAACGCTATTCCCTGATGGCTGTGGCATCTTTCAGCAGGATAATGCGCCCTGCCACAAAGGAGGAATGCTTCAGGAATGGTTTGAGGAGCACAACAACAACGATTTTGAGGGGTTATATATATATATGCTATAACAAACATATAAATTAAACTCCTCCGGTGGTGAGGGTAGCCTTGCTCGATCTCGATGCTGTCCATAGCCAACTTTTAGGATGGCTTTCCCCAGATGCCAAATTTTTACCTTTTGAGATTAATAAGCCACTTTAAATATGAGCATAAGCAGTTTTACCAGTCAGATTTACTGGCCGATACAAGGCATCAAAGCAGAGTTGTCTTTGACCATGGCATGACGCTATGATATATGAAAGGTATGGTGTGTATTTATGAGTGTTAGTGTGTGTAAATATACAAGTGTGTGTGTTTTGCGGGCCACACACTGGAATAAGCCGCAAAGTCTTCTGTTGCTCAGCAACTGTCCCAAATTAATTCTGCAAGCAAAAGCAAAAATATTTAGCTTATGCTGAGCTGTGTGTGTGTGTGTGTGTGTGTGTGTGTCAGAGATGTTCACAAGTCACAAAATACGAGTCCGAGTTGATTCACGAGTCTTTAGGCTAGAGCCGAGTCAAGTCACGAGTCAGTATAATCTACACAAAACATATATTGGAAATGTAGCGTAGAAATAAACACATAATATGTAAGTTCAGATAAAAACAACAACAGATTAGCAACTGTATTTTGCCGTTTTACTTAGTGCCTTTACTTTCCTAGGTACCAGTTAAAAGCTTACTGCCTACCTTAGCTTATGTTCTTCCAGATGCTATTTAATTTATAACCATGTGTCACATTAGGAATATAATACCTTATTTTGTAAATGTGCTTATAATTAAAAGCCTTTTCCCAGTTGTGAAGTAAAACACTAACTCGTTAGAAAGCCAATCAAGCGTTTCATTGACACGTCATCTGTGTGATGCTGCAAACTAAATACATGCAAATAACAGCATTTCTTACTAAAAATTACAATCAGAAGGTCTGACTGGTTCAGAAAGCAGTTCTTACAATCATTAGCGCCAATTCTGTGGGAGCATTCCATTCACATTATCTGTTACTGTGAAGTGCACTACGTAGGGTATTCCACCATTTTAAGTAGGGAGCGACGCTTCATCACTACGCCGGAAGCTGGCTGTAACATTTACCCATTGCGTGCGTTGCAATTTAAAACGGCCTGTGTGTTATTAGAGAGCAGAAAATGGCACGATCAGAATGATGTCGGATCATACATATATACGTATATTGTGGCGCCGGCGAGTAGGAAGGATAGCGTCAGGGCCGCAAGTGAGCTGCCTTTGGCAGTTCATTCAGTGGTTTAGGGACAGACACCCATTCATACACACATACATTCATACAACAGACAAACATATAAGCTACTTACCCAACCCTCACCGCAGCCACCCCACTCCCAACAACGGGATACACGGCTACGGTGAGCTTAGACACCACTGCCGCAAGGCTTTCTGGGTAAAGCCCGTGCCGGCCCCCAGTGGCGACGCTACAATATATATAATTGTCACACGTAACTTATGTTGCTGACTTTTGTTGTACACAAGTCATTTTATGCGAGTCAGGAGTCGAGTTCGAGTCATTTAAACCGAGTCAGAGTCGAAGTCACTGTGTCGTGATGAGAGTATTGAATAAACTTAATAGTGGTGTATCTTCTTTGGACAATCTGAGTCATGATTCCAATGAATCAATTCAAAAACATGAAGCCATCTTTATTTAGCTTTGTTTACCAATAATGCTAAAATACTGGGTGTGCCAGACTGCTTTACATAACAGCAAGGGTGGAGAAATGTTTGAAATGGAAAGTCGTGGCTCAATATATAATTTGTAGTATTGACTGGCTGCAAATCACGTTAGGTTTGGTTACCGAAGACAAATTGTCAGTCAGACAGCAAATGTGCCGAGGCGAGAACTGAAACGCACCCAGCTGCAACTCAAATTAGCCTGCGAACAGTTTTGTGAGTCATTTAGCTCAGATCGATAAAACTACTTGTGTCATCAATACAAATACTCACACGATCAATAACACTACTTATATTAAGTGCTAACACCTATATTCAGTCTTTGCTTTCACCTACAAGTAGTCAATGTTATCACCTACATGACCTCTATAGTGCTGCTCACACCAGTCAGTGGCACCGCCCACATTCAATCAGTGGTACTGCCTACGTTTATTCAGGTGCACCGCCCACATTCAATCAGTGCTACTGCCTACATTTAGTCAGTAGTGCTGCCCACATACAGTTAGTTGCAGTGCCTACATTCAGTCAGTGGTGCTGCCTATATTTAGTAATTTAGTAATAACAACTGCATTTAGTCAGTGGTGCTGCCTATATTTAGTCAGTAATAACACCTGCATTTAGTCAGTGGTGCTGCCTATATTTAGTCAGTAATAACACCTGCATTCAGTCAGTGGTGCTTCCTATATTTAGTCAGTAATTTAGTAGTAAAACACCTGCATTCAGTCAGTAGCGCTGCCAACATACAGTTAGTTGCAGTGCCTACATTTAGTCAGTGGTACAGCCTACATTTAGTCAGTAGTGCTGCCCACATACAGTTAGTTGCAGTGCCTACATTCAGTCAGTGGTGCTGCCTATATTTAGTCAGTAATAACAACTGTATTTAGTCAGTGGTGCTGCCTATATTTAGTCAGTAATAACAACTGTATTTAGTCAGTGGTGCTGCCTATATTTAGTCAGTAATAACAACTGTATTTAGTCAGTGGTGCTGCCTATATTTAGTCAGTAATAACAACTGTATTTAGTCAGTGGTGCTGCCTATATTTAGTCAGTAATAACAACTGCATTTAGTCAGTGGTGCTGCCTATATTTAGTCAGTAATAACAACTGTATTTAGTCAGTGGTGCTGCCTATATTTAGTCAGTAATAACAACTGCATTTAGTCAGTGGTGCTGCCTATATTTAGTTAATAATAACACCTGCATTCAGTCAGTGGTGCTTCCTATATTTAGTCAGTAATTTAGAAGTAAAACACCTGCATTCAGTCAGTAGCGCTGCCAACATACAGTTAGTTGCAGTGCCTACATTTAGTCAGTGGTACCGCCTACATTTAGTCAGTAATAACACCTACATACAGTTACTGGTACCACCTACATTTAGTCAGTGGCGTTGCCCACATTCAATCAGTGGCACTGCCTACAATTAGTCAGTAATCAGACCTGCTTTCAGTCAGTAGTGCTGCCCACATACAGTTCCTGGTACCACCTACAGTACATTTAGTCAGTGGCGTCGCCCACATTCAGTCATTGGCACTGCCTACAATTAGTCCGTAATCAGACCTGCTTTCAGTCAGTAGTGCTGCCCACATACAGTTACTGGTACCACCTACATTTAGTCAGTGGTGTCGCCCACATTTAGTCAGTGGCACTGCCTACATTTAGTCAGTAATCAGACCTGCTTTCAGTCAGTAGTGCTGCCCACATACAGTTACTGGTACTGCCTACATTTAGTCAGTGGTGCTTCCTATATTTAGTCAGTAATAACACCTGCATTTAGTCAGTGGTGCTGCCTATATTTAGTCAGTAATAACACCTACATTTAGTCAGTGGTGCTTCCTATATTTAGTCAGTAATTTAGTAGTAAAACACCTGCATTCAGTCAGTAGTGCTGCCCACATACAGTTAGTTGCAGTGCCTACATTCAGTCAGTGGTGCTGCCTATATTTAGTCAGTAATAACAACTGTATTTAGTCAGTGGTGCTGCCTATATTTAGTCAGTAATAACAACTGTATTTAGTCAGTGGTGCTGCCTATATTTAGTCAGTAATAACAACTGTATTTAGTCAGTGGTGCTGCCTATATTTAGTCAGTAATAACAACTGCATTTAGTCAGTGGTGCTGCCTATATTTAGTTAATAATAACACCTGCATTTAGTCAGTGGTGCTTCCTATATTTAGTCAGTAATTTAGAAGTAAAACACCTGCATTCAGTCAGTAGCGCTGCCAACATACAGTTAGTTGCAGTGCCTACATTTAGTCAGTGGTACCGCCTACATTTAGTCAGTAATAACACCTACATACAGTTCCTGGTACCACCTACATTTAGTCAGTGGCGTTGCCCACATTCAATCAGTGGCACTGCCTACAATTAGTCAGTAATCAGACCTGCTTTCAGTCAGTAGTGCTGCCCACATACAGTTCCTGGTACCACCTACAGTACATTTAGTCAGTGGCGTCGCCCACATTCAGTCATTGGCACTGCCTACAATTAGTCCGTAATCAGACCTGCTTTCAGTCAGTAGTGCTGCCCACATACAGTTCCTGGTACCACCTACAGTACATTTAGTCAGTGGCGTCGCCCACATTCAGTCATTGGCACTGCCTACAATTAGTCCGTAATCAGACCTGCTTTCAGTCAGTAGTGCTGCCCACATACAGTTACTGGTACCACCTACATTTAGTCAGTGGCGTTGCCCACATTCAATCAGTGGCACTGCCTACAATTAGTCCGTAATCAGACCTGCTTTCAGTCAGTAGTGCTGCCCACATACAGTTACTGGTACCACCTACATTTAGTCAGTGGTGTCGCCCACATTTAGTCAGTGGCACTGCCTACATTTAGTCAGTAATCAGACCTGCTTTCAGTCAGTAGTGCTGCCCACATACAGATAGTGGTAACGCCTACATGCAGTCAGTGTTTTCGCCTAAACTTTGTCAGTGTTAACAACCACATTCAGTTAGCAGTATATGAAATGGTGCAGCTACACTCCTCGACTAATGTTATTATCTTTGGATTTGATACAACACGTGTGTACCCTTAAGTGTAGGGTAGCTTCCATATAAATAAAACATAGGTTTGTATGTACAGTGTATCACAAAAGTGAGTACACCCCTCACATTTCTGCAGATATTTAAGTATATCTTTTCATGGGACAACACTGACAAAATGACACTTTGACACAATGAAAAGTAGTCTGTGTGCAGCTTATATAACAGTGTAAATTTATTCTTCCCTCAAAATAACTCAATATACAGCCATTAATGTCTAAACCACCGGCAACAAAAGTGAGTACACCCCTAAGAGACTACACCCCTAAATGTCCAAACTGAGCACTGCTTGTCATTTTCCCTCCAAAATGTCATGTGACTCGTTAGTGTTACTAGGTCTCAGGTGTGCATAGGGAGCAGGTGTGTTCAATTTAGTAGTACAGCTCTCACACTCTCTCATACTGGTCACTGAAAGTTCCAACATGGCACCTCATGGCAAAGAACTCTCTGAGGATCTTAAAAGACGAATTGTTGCGCTACATGAAGATGGCCAAGGCTAAAAGAAGATTGCCAACACCCTGAAACTGAGCTGCAGCACAGTGGCCAAGATCATCCAGCGTTTTAAAAGAGCAGGGTCCACTCAGAACAGACCTCGCGTTGGTCGTCCAAAGAAGCTGAGTGCACGTGCTCAGCGTCACATCCAACTGCTGTCTTTGAAAGATAGGCGCAGGAGTGCTGTCAGCATTGCTGCAGAGATTGAAAAGGTGGGTGGTCAGCCTGTCAGTGCTCAGACCATACGCCGCACACTACATCAAATTGGTCTGCATGGCTGTCACCCCAGAAGGAAGCCTCTTCTGAAGTCTCTACACAAGAAAGCCCGCAAACAGTTTGCTGAAGACATGTCAACAAAGGACATGTATTACTGGAACCATGTCCTATGGTCTGATGAGACCAAGATTAATTTGTTTGGTTCAGATGGTCTCAAGCATGTGTGGCGGCAATCAGGTGAGGAGTACAAAGATAAGTGTGTCATGCCTACAGTCAAGCATGGTGGTGGGAATGCCATGTTCTGGGGCTGCATGAGTGCAGCAGGTGTTGGGGAGTTACATTTCATTGAGGGACACATGAACTCCAATATGTACTGTGAAATACTGAAGCAGAGCATGATCCCCTCCCTCCGGAAACTGGGTCGCAGGGCAGTGTTCCAGCATGATAATGACCCCAAACACACCTCTAAGACGACCACTGCTTTATTGAAGAGGCTGAAGGTAAAGGTGATGGACTGGCCAAGCATGTCTCCAGACCTAAACCCAATAGAACATCTTTGGGGCATCCTCAAGCGGAAGGTGGAGGAGCGCAAAGTCTCGAATATCCGCCAGCTCCGTGATGTCGTCATGGAGGAGTGGAAAAGCATTCCAGTGGCAACCTGTGAAGCTCTGGTAAACTCCATGCCCAGGAGAGTTAAGGCAGTTCTGGGAAATAATGGTGGCCACACAAAATATTGACACTTCAGGAACTTTCACTAAGGGGTGTACTCACTTTTGTTGCCGGTGGTTTAGACATTAATGGCTGTATATTGAGTTATTTTGAGGGAAGAATAAATTTACACTGTTATATAAGCTGCACACAGACTACTTTTCATTGTGTCAAAGTGTCCTTTTGTCAGTGTTGTCCCATGAAAAGATATACTTAAATATCTGCAGAAATGTGAGGGGTGTACTCACTTTTGTGATACACTGTATATACACTGCCTGGCCAAAAAAAAGGTCACACACGCTAATATTTGGTTGTAGCGCCTTTAGCTTTGATTACGGCACGCATTCGCTGTGGCATCATTTCCACAAGCTTCTGCAACATCACAACATTTATTTATGTCCAGAGTTGCATAAATTTTTCCCCAAGATCTTGTATTGATGATGGGAGATTTGGACCACTGCGCAAAGTCTTCTCCAGCACATCCCAAATATTCTCAATGGGGTTCAGGTCTGAACTCTGTGGTGCCCATCCATGTGAAAATGTCTCATGCTCCCTCTTTCCACTCTTTCACAATTTGAGCCCGATGAATCCTGGCATTGTCATCTTGGAATATGCCTGTGCCATCAGGGAAGAAAAAATCCATTATTGGAATAACCTGGTCGTTCAGTATATTCAGGTAGTCAGCTGACCTCATTCTTTAGGCACATATCGTTGCTGAACCTAGACCTGACCAACTGCAGCAACCCCAGATCATAGTACTGCCCCCACAGGCTTGAACGGTAGGCACTAGGCATGATGGGTGCATCATGTCAGCCGCCTCTCTTCTTACCCTGATGCGCCCATCACTCTGGATCAGGGTAAATCTGGACTCATCAGACCACATGAGCTTCTTCCATTGCTCCAGAGTCCAATCTTTATGCTCCCAACAAATTGAAGCCGTTTTTGCCGGTTAGCCTCACTGACAAGTGGTTTTCTTAAGGCTACACAGCTGTTTAGTCCCAATCCCTTGAGTTCCATTCACATTGTGCGTGTGGAAATGCTCTTACTTTCACTATTAAACATATCCCTGAGTTCTACTGTAGTTTTTCTATGATTTGATTCCACCAAACGTTTAAGTGATCGCCGATCACGATCATTCAAGATTTTTTTCCGACCACATTCCTTCCTCGAAGATGATGTTTCCCCACTGTCCTTCCACTTTTTAATAATGCGTTGGACAGTTCTTAACCCAATTTTAGTAGTTTCAGCAATCTCCTTAGATGTTTTCTCTGCTTGATGCATGCCAATAATTTGACCCTTCTAAAACAGATTAACATATTTTCCACGACCACAGGATGTGTCTTTTGACATGGTTGTTTAACAAATGAGAAGTTACTCACTGCATCAGTTAGGGTGAAATAACTTGTTGCCAGCTGAAACATAATCACCCATGCAGTAATCATCCAATGGGAGGCTCTTACCTATTTGCTTAGTTAAATCCAGGTGGTGACCTTTTTTTTGGCCAGGCAGTGTATATATACTGTCCCCTAAGGGGTTAAAGTAATTATCCTCAATTCAGTTGGCTTTACCACCCAAAATTCCTTAAGTGGTATCCATCACTAAATGAGTTCTTTAAATTTGTAAAACTGTGCTGGGCAAGGCAATAAATTATGGCAGCTGGTAGTGTATGAGACGTACAGGAACATCGGTCCTGGCAACCTGGGACTGAGGGGTTACAGTAACCACATCTGATTCCGTTATCTATACCACGCAAAACATCGGTCCTGGCAACCTGAGTTCAATCCTCACCTTGGTCACTCTCTGCAGGGTGTTAAGATATCTATGTGAATAAGTAAGTGATTTAGCGTTTAAATGTTGCCATGCGGTGGTTTGGCACCCTATCAAAGATGTACTGTATTCCTTTCCTAATGCCCAGTGTTTTTAGGTGGCACACATCCTAAAAACACACCAAGACCTTGACCTGGCTGATGTGGTCTGTATATCCATATTTACTGACATCTCAAATGTGTTTGTGTCTGGGTGTGTGCGACTGTGTGTCGTGCGGTGGAGCGGCCTCCCCTCTCCAATCTACATGGGAATGTTACCGTGGCAACAGGTCACATGACTGCTCCTGGAGGCAGCAAAACTAAGTACAGCAAAAGAGTGAGGTCAAGTGTGTGTACCTGTGTGTGTGTGTGTGTGTGTGTGTGTCATAATTATTTAAGCTTTAACACATAAATTGATAATCTATATTATATTGATGATCAAAAGAAAGCCCAGAATGCACTTTGAGGATATAAACACATGACCAATTTAGTCATTTCAATTTCCCCATTGTTACACTCACGCTGACTAAGCAGGTCACGCACACGCTCCCTCTCTGTTTCCTCGGGCCGTTCCTGTTAGCGGTCGCCGGCCGATGGTGATCCTCATTAATTTGGCACAGTTTTTATGCCGGATGCCCTTCCTGATACAACCCTCCTTATTTATCCGGGCTTGGGACCAGCACTACAATGCACTGGTTTATGCATCCTAGCGGCTACCGATAGGACAATTTAGTGTCTCCAATTAGCATGGCTGCATGTTTTTGGACTGTGGGTGGAAACCCACGCAGACACAGGGAGAACATGCAAACTCCACACAGAAACGCAGCAGTGACACTGACATGGTGGTGGTGTGTTAGTGTGTGTTGTGCTGGTATGAGTGGATCAGACACAGCAGCGCTGCTGGAGTTTTTAAATACCGTGTCCACTCACTGTCCACTCAATTAGACACTCCTACCTAGTTGGTCCACCTTGTAGATGTAAAGTCAGAGACGATCGCTCATCTATTGCTGCTGTTTGAGTTGGTCATCTTCTAGACCTTCATCAGTGGTCACAGGACGCTGCCCACGGTGCGCTGTTAGCTGGATATTTTTGGTTGGTGGACTATTCTCAGTCCAGCAGTGACAGTGAGGTGTTTAAAAACTTCATCAGTGCTGCTGTGTCTGATCCACTCATACCAGCACAACACACACTAACACACCACCACCATGTCATTGTCACAGCAGTGCTGAGAATGATCCACCACCTAAATAATACCTGCTCTGTGGTGGTCCTGTAGGGGTCCTGACCATTGAAGAACAGCATGAAAGGGGGCTAACAAAGCATGCAGAGAAACAGATGGACTACAGTCAGTAATTGTAAAACTACAAAGTGTTCTTCTCAATATACATATATAATGTACAATTTCACATACCTCATATCACAGCATTGTGATGCTGGGAAACATTCTGTAAAGTGTGTGTGTGTGTGTGTGTGTGTGTTTAATGGATTTGCTCTCACTTTAACCTCCAACATCCTCTGCAATTCACACACACATTGCCAGTCAGGGGTGGGGAATCACCATGTGGCCCAAGAACGCTGGGTAATGGAATTTTAAACTGGAAACGCAGCAAAAATTCCCAAAAGTAATTACAGTACTCGCACACACTCGGTGTATCCATGTCATGACTCGGCAAGTTTGCTCTTCCACTCACACAGCGTGTGTCTGCGTGTGTATTTGTATGTGTGATTAGCAACAATGCAACTTATTGATCAGGGTTAAACAGAAAGCCAATTTCCCATGGGTGCATCATCAGCTTTCGCTTGACGGATCTCATAAAAATTGAGTTAACGCTCTTTTTAAATGACAGCTCACACCCCACTGTGTTTAGAACGTCCCACGGTCAAAAGTGCCATCGTTTCAGATGTCAGTTTAATCAGTTAATTTTGGGTACAGTTTCACCTGTTTGGGGGGTCATCTTCCAGCTTCTAGCCAAACTTACAAGCATCAGACATCCCAAGTTGCAAAAACTCATTTCAGGGAGGTACCCCCGGACCCAGACCTCAACCCCAATCCCCCCCCCCCCCCCCCCAAAAAAGCTTGAAAATGTCTCGCAAACACCAAAGGATATGGGTGATAACAGAACTTTTAGGAGCTGCTAACTGAGCTACTAAGCTAACTGTTCGCATCACAAACACATTAATGTGTACTACATAGTGCACTAGATAGTGTGAAAGATAATAGATTTATGTTCCCTACATAGTGCACTAGATTGCATATCTAGATGCTTGCAGATTGCAAAGAGTGGTGGATAGAGCAGCAAAAATCATCGGTGCTCCTTTGCCTACCCTCCAGGACTTATACACAACAAGGACCAGAAACCGGGCAGAAAAAATTATCACAGACTCTGCACACCCTGGACACGAACTCTTTAACCTCCTACCCTCTGGCAGGCGCTACAGAGCCCTGAACACTAAATCAAACAGACACTGTAACAGTTTCTTTCCAAATGCCATCAAACTCATTAATAACAAAAACTGAACTACTGTTTACTGTTGTTTACATGCCACACTGCACTTTATACATGCTGTATAATACCGTAACTGCATCTTACTTTACTCAACTATTTATCTTACACTATTTTTATATTTTCTGTACATATGCAAATTCTGCTGAACATGTAAATTTGTCTACATAGTCTTGTCTGTATATTGTATTGTTGTAAATTGTAGAGAGCTAACAACAGCCGGAAACAAATTCCTTGTGTGTGTAAACATACTTGGCGAATAAAGCTGATTCTGATTCTGATTCTGATATTAGAAAAGAATTTACGTTCCTTACTTGATAGCACTAGATAGTGTACTAGATAATAGACTTATGTTTCTTACATAATGCTTTAGGTAGCGTATTAGTTAACGGATTTAGGTTCCCTACATAGTGCACTAAATTGTATATCAGATAACGGATTTATGTTCCCTACATAGTGCACTAGATAGTATTTTAGATATGAATTAATGTTCCCTATGTAGTGCACTAGATAGTGAATTAGACTATTGGTTTATGTTCCCTACACAGTGCACTAGATTGTATATCAGATCACGGATTTATGTTCCCTACATAGACTTGGGATGTCTGAAGCATGGAGTTAAAGCTCAGTATACATTCTCATTTAAAACCAGGCTACTGCACTACTAAGTGGGTTTAATTCAGAGATGGTAGAACAGACGGCTTTTGTAATATTTACTGCTCTTTATACTACAGTATACTACGACCTTACAATCTGATTGGCTGAGAAGCGTTCTAACCGTGCTGATATTCGTGATAACAGCACAGCCTTTTCACACCACAACTGTATTACAAGCTTTATGCACACAAACGCGCACGCAGCGACACAGCCTTTTTTTCCTGGTCGCGTTTTAATGTGTAGGGAACATAAATCCGCGATCTGATACACAATCTAGTTCACCATGTAGGGAACATAAATCCGCGATCTGATACACAATCTAGTGCACCATGTAGGGAACATAAATCCGCGATCTGATACACAATCTAGTGCACTATGTAGGGAACTTTAATGTGTTTGTAATGCGAACAGTTAGCTTAATAGCCCAGTTAGCAGCTCCTAAGAGTTCTGTTATCACCCATATCCTTTGGTGTGTGCAAGAGGTTTTTTATTTCTTTTTTTCCCTTCGGAGGTTCTTGCCTTCTTCTTCTTGTTGTTCTTACCTCCCTAAAATGAGTTTTTGCAACTTGGGATGTCTGCTTTGTAGTGTTAAACTTTATATTCGTTGTGGAACTACTTTTTGGCGGAAGGTATTGTCAATATTAAAGCATATTTAATATGAAATTCAGGGCTTCTTTGATTTATTTTCTTCATTTTGTAAAAACTGTTGTATAAAAGCAATAGAACACTTGAGGTCGTGGGTTATCGCGAATAACATCACGGCTGTGATTCGGTTGCAGGCCGTTCTATTGCTTAAGTATCTGAGGTTTCACATAGTATAAGGTGGCCCATGTTTTCAGAAAGACAGATAAAGAGACAAGAGCCGGAGCAGAACAGCCACTTCACCACCGCTGATGCAGCCTACGTCTAGCGTAGATCCATTTGTGGGGCTCCGGATACATCATGACGGCTGAGAGACGCCGCAGTAGATAGAAGGAATCAACATTACCTATTGATCTCTCTACATATACAGCATTTTTCGTCAACCTATGCGCACTCTCGAGAAGAAGGCTGTCTCAGTTCTTTTTTTCCCCCTCTTTTTTCCCCCAATTTTTATCCCCCAGTCTAGTCGTGTCCAATTACCCTGATTGCGTCCTCTATACTGATTCGACCCTTCACCACTGACTGCCCCCTCCGGTACGCACAGTCAGTACAGACTGCATTTTTCACCTGCACGAGTCAAGTTCATATACTTGACAGGCACTGTGTACGGAGGGCCACACCCCCATCAGCATTATTCCTCAGCCCTGTGCGAGCGGCATCAGTCAGCCAGCAGGGGCCGCAGTCGCACCAGTTATGAGGACCTATGATCCGACTTTCTTACCCCTAACCCTGAACAACAGCCAATCGTTGTTCATGCAGCCGCCCAGCCTAGTCGGAGAGGCAGAGCTGAGGTTCGATACGATGTATTCGAAACCCTGTACTTTAACGCTGCGCCACCTGAGCGGCTCGGCTGTCTCAATTCTTAAAAGTCAAGACACCTTAAAATGCTGCCTACTGGGCTACTCAGGCGGCAGCATGACCAACGATTGGCTGTTGTTCAGGGTTAGGGGTAAAAAGTCGGATCATAGGTCCTCATAACTGGTGTGACTGCGGCCCCTGCTGGCTGACTGATGGCGCCTGCAGTGCACAGGGCTGAGGAATAATGCTGATGTGGGTGTGGCCCTCCGTACACAGTGCCCGTCGGTGTATGAACTCGACTCGTGCAGGTGAAAAAATGCAGTCTGTACTGACTGTGCGTGCCGGAGGGGGCGCTTAGTAAGCGAAAACTGTGTAGTACGTCTTAATAATCTGCCTTATGAGTTTGATGTCTTATTAGAATCTTCTCTACTTAGGCAGCTGCCTAGGTAGGCAGTATGCAGCATAGCAGCTCAGTAGGTTTTTAGACCGACCCTACATGTCATGTACAATGACAATGTGCTGTAGGTGGCACGGCGGCCGTTTAAATGCCACAAATAAATGCTGCCATTTATTTAAACTTTTTTATGTATTCTAGTTCATGTATCTTGCTTTGAAATCTTGTTTAGGTAATAATGTCTTGTTTGTGTTGTCTAGTTCAGGTTTAGCATTAGTATCTACTTCATGTTGAGTATTAGCATTGTGTTAGCTTGACCCTGTAGCTTAGCTTAGGTTTTAGGATAGTTCACGTTTGGATCACGTTTCATGTGGTTAGATTAGCATTAGCGATTAGCATTTAGCATAGACATTAGCATAGTTCATGTGTTTGTGTTTTGTCTTATCTTATGTAACCCTGCCTTGTCAAGTGTAATAATGCGTGTGTGTCCTCTCTCGTCTCCTATTATGAGCTGATATACAGGTACCAAGACATTTTTGGTCATCCAGTGTATTGCTATGGAAACCGCTCTTAACTAAGACTGGTTAAAGTCATTTTGCCATCCTGGACCACAGACTCAAAAACACACTGATTAAAAGCTGCACTGCAGGCACAGAAACCACAAATATAGACCAGCATTGGTTAAAAGCCATTAATACCCTAACATCCTGGACCACACTCTAAGCTGTGTGGGTAAAAAACGAGAGGAAGTGGAAGATAAACTGTTTTCCTAGGGTTTATGTAGAGTAATAACCGCTTAGCAGTTACTGCTATCAAGCTATCATACATACATGTATTCAATAACATTTCAGTTCCAGTATAGGTCTCTGTCCAGTACTATCTGGGAACACTGGGCACAAGGCAGGAACAAATTGTGGACAGGGTGCTAACCCCACTCATTTTGGGAGGTAAGATATTTGGGAGGAGACAGATATAAATGGGTGGATATAAATGAGGATAGAACCAAGGCCCCCATGACCTATGTTGCTATGTAGCCCTCTGTAGCCCTATGTATGCCTCCAAGACCAGGAAGGCTAAACCCAATATGCAGGATGCTTAACCAAGGTAAACCGATCTGTGGCTAAATAAACAGAAACAAAAGAGAAACAGACAAAAATGGTGGCCAAAATAACAGAAACAAATACACTAAGGTGGCCATGTGATTGTCCCAAAATGCCTTTACTTTCAGGAAACAAAAAACACATAGGAATAAAAAGGAAAATTAGGTAAAAGAGAACAAAGAAAAAGAGGTTTTACAGCACAAGCTACTCAGTCCACCAATGTGTGGTGGCGCATGTTTTCAGAATGAGACATATGAGACAGGAACTCAGTACAAGCTACTCAGTCCACCAATATGTGGTGGCCCATGTTTTCAGAATGAGACATATGAGATAGGAACTCAGTACAAGCGTGGATCCATCTTTAGGGGTCTGGTCAAAAGGGGCACATTAGGATAGATACATCATGACGACTGAGATACCACAGCACAGATTGAGTTGATTCAAGGAATCAACACTACGAGATGTTCACAAGTCACAAAATACGAGTCCGAGTCAAGTCACAATCTTTAGGCTAGAGTCTGAGTCAAGTCACGAGTCTTTAGGCTAGAGTCTGAGTCAAGTCCCGTGTCAATATAATATACACAAAACATATATTGGAAATGTAGCATGAAAGTAAACAAATAATATGTAAGTTCAGATAAAAAACAACAACAGATTAGCGACTTTATTTTGCCGTTTTACTTAGTGTCTTTACTTTCCTAGTCATTGTGTAAATAAATGTAATTTCCGTAACAAGAAGGTACCAGTTAAAAGCTTAAACTGATACGTTTTGTTTTTACTGCAAAACAAAAGCGCACGATAAATCACGGCACAGCGGCCAAAATCCAAAACACAGCAAAAAAAATCATAACCACTGCTTACCTTAGCT
This sequence comes from Trichomycterus rosablanca, assembly GCF_030014385.1. NCBI lineage: Eukaryota > Metazoa > Chordata > Actinopteri > Siluriformes > Trichomycteridae > Trichomycterus > Trichomycterus rosablanca. The sequence continues at coordinate 9,939,713 of NC_086012.1, forward strand.
TATGTTCTTCCAGATGCTATTAAATGTATAACCGTATGTCCCATTAGGAATAGAATCTGTTATTTTGTTAATGTGCTTAGAATTAAAAACCTCCAAACTTTTCCTGGTTGTGAAGTAAAACACGAACTCGTTAGAAAGCCAATCAAGCGTTTCATTAACAATCATCTCTGTGAGGCAAACTGAATAAATGCAAATAACAGCATTTCTTACTAACAATTTCTATCAGAAGGTCTGATTGGTTCAGAAAGCGCTCTTTCAACCATTAGCGCCAATTCTGTAGGAGCGTTCCATTCACCCCGGTTGTTCCTGTGAAGTGCACTACGTAGGGTATTCCACCATTTTAAATGAGATTCCAATCCAAAGGTAGCGAAAATGTTGAAATGAAGTGAACTTCAAACTGTATAACTGTATATATAAAATTGTCACACGTAACTAATGTTAACGCTTGCGACTCTTGTTGTTTTACGAGTCATTTTTTGCGAGTCATGAGTCGAGTCATTTAAAACGAGTCTGAGTCGAGTCTGAAGTCGCTGTGTGTGCACTACGAGTCTAATAGCATGTTCGCTCTAGATGGCCAGTTGGCCCTTATAACACCACAGAGGTGGCATTATTCTCCCAATCTAGTCTTGCTATGTAATGCCTGATGCATTCCTCATACGCTGCTTTTCACCAACCAGCTGTGGGTTTCCACACAGAGCCATATTTCTCATGGAGAGTCACACTATGCTCTATGTGAATCCTCCACCACTCATTTCAGGATTGCACGTTTTACTTCTTTCTCAGATATAACCCTCTGTGTCTGTGGGATGCCAGGTCAGGTTGGTAGCTCATCAGCTGTCATCAGCTTATTTACATTTAAGCATTTTGGAAGATTTTATCCGATGGAAACTACACTTGACGCAGGAGACAACCAAACAACAACCAATTAATTTGAATGTATTTGTAACTGTAACTGTGACTTATTATAAACATTGTAGTTGCTTATTGTTTTAGGGTCACTATGACAGCTCTCAATGGGCTCAAGTCACACAGAAACACCCTGGACAGGGCACCAGTCCATCGCATACACACACATACACACACCTATAATGGCAATTTTAGTATCTCCAGTTAACCTGACTGCATGTCTTTGGACTGTAGGAGGAAACCAGAGCTCCCGGAGGAAACCAGAGCTCCTGGAGGAAACCCACACAGACATGGTGAGAACATGCAAACTCCACACAGAATGGACCCACTCCGCTCCACCTGGGAATCCAACCCAGGACCATCTTGCTGTGAGGCCACTATTACATTACTGCTCGATACCACAGCGGTTATAACAGAAATAGATCGTTTTCTCTAGAATGAGATGCCTGTGTGGATGCATGAGTGGCGTTTTGGCTTAAATAAAGTCATCAACACTCTCAGTGACGAAGCTCTTTTAACAACATGAACGTGTTATCGCCTCTCTGTGGGTGGGTGTGTGTGTGAGACCTTTACAGGGACCACAATCACAAGTTATCAGTAGATTTTAACTGTTTATTAACCTTACTAAACATTAATACATGCAGAAATGCACATGCATGTATTTATTACCATCATTCATCTCCAGTACTCTTCAGTCTTTTCCAGTACTATCTGGGAACACTGGGTACAAGGCAGGAACAAACTGAACAGAGCGTTACTCCCACACTCACATATTCCATCACTTACTAACCTAATAACTTTAGAAATTTAAAGCGGCTAACTTACCTACTGCATGTTTTGGGAGGGGGATGAAAGGCATAGAACCTAAAATATACACTGATCAGCCATAACATTAAAACCACCTCAATGTTTCTACACTCACTGACCATTTTATCAGCTCCACTTACCATATAGGAGCACTTTGCAGTTCTACAATTACTGACTGTAGTCCATCTGTTTCTCTGCATGCTTCAATGGTCAAGACTCTCCCAGGACCACCACAGAGCAGGTATTATTTAGGTGGTGGATGATCTCAGCACTGCAGTGACACTGACATGGTGGTGGTGTGTTAGTGTGTTAGTAGACACAGCAGCACTGCTGGAGTTTTTAAATACCGTGTCCACTCACTGTCCACTCTATTAGACACTCCTACCTAGTTGGTCCACCTTGTAGATGTAAAGTCAGAGACAATTGCTCATCTATTGCTGCTGTTTGACTTGGTCATCTTTGAGACCTTCATCAGTGGTCACAGGATGCTGCCCACGGAGAGCTGTTGGCTGGATATTTTTAGTTGGTGGACTATTCTCAGTCCAGCAGGGACAGTGAGGTGTTTAAAAACTCCAGCAGCGCTGCTGTGTCTTATCCACTCATACCAGCACAACACACACTAACACACCACCACCATGTCAGTGTCACTGCAGTGCTGAGAACGATCCACCACCTAAATAATACCTGCTCTGTGGTGGTCCTGTGGGGGTCCTGACCATTGAAGAACAGGGTGAAAGCAGGTTAAAAAGGTATGTAGAGAAATATATACAGCATATACTGTATATACAGTGGTACCTTGTAACACAACGTCCCCTAAACTCAAAATCTTTAAAACTCACCACCATTCATCAAGAAATGTGTACCCTTAAAGTCAACGTGTGTGTGACTGCTGCTTTGTTCAGCGCTCGGCTTGAGCGGTGCGGTAAAACGTCATCAAAGTGCGAATATGAGACGAATCTGCATTTGTGTGGAATAACCATCAAATCCACTCGGAAAGCTTCCACATATACCTGTGTCTATCTGGATTTTCCTTCTGTTTCACTTTTAAACTTGGCTTGTTTGAGATACAAAGTGGTAAAGCATGAGTCCTCCACTGATGCTTGTCTTTAGGTTGGTCCGTCCAAGCACCTCAGATTAGCTTTTAACTTTTTTAAGGGTTTATCTACTATAAATAGATGTACTGTCCAGATGTAAAAGATGTGTGTATGTTCATGTTGATCCATCTGAAGTAAATACTACAGTAATCTCATAGAAAGAAAAACTAATGCTAACAATGCCCATGCCCAGTCTGGGTCCAAATGTGGGACTCGCTCAGAAAGGACCGTAATGCCAACTGGGAACATAAGATAAAGAGTGTTGGCATCTACCGTATACAGGCTGGAAACCAAACCTGATTGAGCCCAGCATTGCACTTTCAGAGGAGTTGGCAAATCTGTGAGGAACAAACCGGGATATATAGAAGCACTTCCACCTGGAGCAAATCAACACTCAACAAGATTCAGGTGACTGTCAGTCATAAGCAACTGACACGATAATCATCTGCGCCTCATTGACCCCTCTGTCAGCCATAAATGGTAAGGCAGCAGGGCATCGTTCTGTAACCATGCCCTGCTGCATATCTCCAAAGCAAAGTACCATACAAATTAACAACCCACCTATTTACAAGTGGTAAAACATGAGTCTTCCACTGATGCTTGTCTTAAGGTTGGTCTGTCCAAGCACCTCAGGTTAGCCCCTAACCCAAAGGTTTATCTACTATAAATATATGTTTAGTCTGGATGTTAAAGATGTGTGTATGTTCATGTTGATTGATCTGAAGTAAATGCTACAGTAATCTCACAGAAAGGAGGAATAATGCTCTCTGAAGCTCAAGCTGGCAAGTCGTACACTCAGAGTGTCGGCTTACATATATGCCGGCTCTGCGCTACTCAGACAGTGATTCAGGAACCATGGACAGTTCTTTAGCATTCAGGGCTAGATACAGATTGCGACTGCAACTAGGCTGGTGCAGTTTGTTCTTCATGATTTTAGACATCCTGGTAATTATTAATAGGGAGATCAAATTATGTTGGGAAACTTTGAAGTATTTATTCAGACATGGACGTTAGCATTATTGCTGAGGTCCTGAGTTAAGCACCATGGAAACATTGTTACAGAATGACACCAGTGGTTGTGGATTAGGACACAGCCTTCGGTGCCTGTAAACTAATGTTTGGTCCTGGATAAAGGTGATAGCCGCTATTAGCCTATCATTCACTTTCTTCACTATCCTGAGTAACCCAATATTTGTCAGCAATTGATCGCATGATCGTGTTCCATCAACAGTGACAAAGCGGCATTTTGACACAAGGACATGGGTCTGGGTGTACGGTCGGTATTTGGGTGGTGGGTCATTCTCAGCACTGCAGTGACACTGACATGATGGTGGTGTGTTAGTGTGTGTTGTGTTGGTATGAGTGGATCAGACACAGCAATGCTAATGGAGTTTTTAAACACCTCACTGTCCCTGCTGGACTGAGAATAGTCCACCATCAAAAATATCCAGCCGACAGCGCCCCGTGGGAAGCGTCCTGTGACCACTGATGAAGGATGAAGATGACCGACTCAAACAGCAGCAATAGATGAGCGATCGTCTCTGACTTTACATCTACAAGGTGGACCAACTAGGTAGGAATGTCTAATAGAGTGGACAGTGAGTGGACACGGTATTTAAGAACTCCAGCAGCACTGCTGTGTCTGATCCACCCATACCAGCACAACACACACTAACACACCACCACCATGTCAGTGTCACTGCGGGGCTGAGAATGATCCACCACCTAAATAATACCTGCTCATTGGTGGTCCTGTGGGGGTCCTGACAATTAAAGAACAGCATGAAAGGGGGGTAACAAAGCATACAGAGAAACAGATGGGCTACAGTCAGTAATTGTAGAACTACAAAGTGCTTCTATATGGTAAGTGGAGCTGATAAAATGGACAGTGAGTGTAGAAACAAGGAAATTCAGAAATATACACATATACGTCAACTCGTGACTCACATTTTTACTGATGCATCGTTTAATCATCCTGGTCAGGGTCATGGTGTGTCTGGTACAAGGAGGACAGGAAATACACTCATCACACACTTACTCACCAACACAAAGGGGCGATTCTTTGATGATAGGTGAAACTATGGACCCTCACCAGTACAGACAAGGACCACAAAACCACTGCTGGTTAAGTCAGTGCCATACAGCAATATACTGTACGTTCTGATACCTGGGTGTGTGTGTGATGAGTTTTGCATGTTCACCCTACCTAAAACCAACCTGAAATGCCCCAACCAGTAATATTTTAAAAATGGGGTGAGAGGAGGACCACAAAAACAGCTGGTTAAGTCAGTGCCATACAGCAATATACTGTACGTTCTGATACCTGTGTGTGTGTGTGATGAGTTTTGCATGTTCACCCTACCTAAAACCAACCTGAAATTCCCCAACCAGAAATATTTAAAACTGGGGTGAGACGAGGACCACAAAAACAGCTGGTTAAGTCAGTGCCACACAGTAATATATGTTCTGAGAACCTGGGTGTCTGTGATGAGTTTTGCATGTTCACCCTACCTTAAATCAACCTGAAATGCCTCAAACAGTAATATTTAGAAATGGGGTGAGTCAATGACAACAAAAACAGCTGGTTAAGTCAGTGCCACACAGTAATATATTGTGTCTTCTGAGAAAGTGGGTGTCTGTGATGAGTTTTGCATGTTCACCCTATCTAAAACCAACCTGAAATGCCTCAAACAGTAATATTTAGAAATGGGGTGAGTCAATGACAACAAAAACAGCTGGTTAAGTCAGTGCCACAGAGTAATATACTGTACGTTCTGATACATGGTTGTGTGTGATGAGTTTTGCATGTTCACCCTACCTAAAACCAACCTGAAATTCCCCCAACCAGAAATATTTAAAACTGGGGTGAGACGAGGACCACAAAAACAGCTGGTTAAGTCAGTGTCACACAGTAATATACTGTATCTTCTGAGAAAGTGGGTGTCTGTGATGTGTTTTGCATGTTCACCCTATTTTAAACCAACTTGCAAATTCCTCAACCAGAAATATTTAAAACTGGGGTGAGACGAGGACCACAAAAACAGCTGGTTAAGTCAGTGCCACACAGTAATATATGTTCTGAGAACCTGGGTGTCTGTGATGAGTTTTGCATGTTCACCCTACCTTAAATCAACCTGAAATGCCTCAAACAGTAATATTTAGAAATGGGGTGAGTCAATGACAACAAAAACAGCTGGTTAAGTCAGTGCCACACAGTAATATACTGTATCTTCTGAGAAAGTGGGTGTCTGTGATGAGTTTTGCATGTTCACCCTGCCTCTCAAACACATTCATAGGGAAGTAACTGTACTGGACCTGCCCCAATCCTGACCTACATATTAGTGTATAGGGGGCAACACAGAAACATGGGACCCGTGCACCTGGGTTTGATCCTGGCCTCCGCCCTGGAACGACTTATCATAGGTGCGCGACCCTGACCATGTAGAAGCATTTGGTAAAATGAACGAATAAAGAGCACTCACACGAACGCGTGGTAGAGCAGCGCCCATCCTCGCGGTCTCTCGAGCACATCGTACAGGAGGTTCTGGATGCGCCGTTTGCGGATGTTGTTCCTCTTGACGGGCCGCGTGTACCCGATGGGGGTCTTGGCGAGAAGACCAAAGTTCTGCGAGCCCCGTTTGAATTCCGCCTGGCGGGCCGAAGTGGCGAGCAGAAGGGCACCGTCTCGCTCCTGACCCGCGCATGCTTCCAGCTCTGCGGCCAGCGCGTCTTTCCGCGGCTCGCCGGAGTCCGGAGCGCCGTTAGCGCCATTTCTCGACCTGAGCCTCCCCATGTTCAGTAGTGAGCAGCGTCCGCGGCGCGCCTCTGCAAGTGCGAGATGAGGCGCATGCCATGATCCGAACAGCGGCGCGAGAAAGCCCCTTTATTGGCGCCGGGTCATGCGAGGAAGCGGGGCGATGAGCGAACCTGGTGCCGACATACAGCGCACATATACGCGCGTGCACGCACGAGCACATACGACCCTAATAACGATACACGACACAGATGAGCTCAGCTCGCGCTCTGTACACTGGCGTGGAACAAAGAAAGCGCGAGGACTCCCTCCACGCGCCGAGCAACAATTTGCTCAACCGTCAACCGTCTTCAGATGGATAACAGTGTAAAGGTGCCAGGCGTGTACCCGTCCTACACAAAGACGCACATGCGGGCGTTCGGGCTGATCCCTGTCTTGCCTTCTTATCGCATCTCGCGCGCCACCAGTGCTGATCTAGGCGCGCGGAGGGGCGCAGCGGGGAGATCTAGGCGTGAGACACGCCGAGTCACGTGACACTTTGCTGACGTAGCATCTCTGCTAACACATGTTTACGATGGAAGGTTTTCCCCAAGAGTTCCTTGCATGGCATTCGATTCTAGACAAATTGTTGTGACCCTTGGTAATAAAAAATAGACAAAAAGGGTCGTGAATGTTTTAATGCCTGAAGCCTGAAGAGGAATGTTGACATTTGGCTTTTTTATCAAACAGTTAGGGGATAAAGAGATCAACAGTGGCAACCTGGCTGTGGTAGACTTTACATTTTACGTCAGTTTGACATTTACGACATTTTATCGAATGCTTTTATTTAGAGCGACTTAAAATCATAAGCAATTAAAGGTTACGCTCAGGGGTCCAACAGTCACACCTAAGCAATGGTGAAAGCAGGCTAAAAAAGTATGTAGAGAAACAGATGGACTACAGTCAGTAATTGTAAAACTACAAATGGCTGATCAGTGTAAATCCGCTAAGCTAACACAATGCCGGAGCTCTGAAAAACACATATATTATTTCTCAAAGCCAATTACTGTATCTGTGCCAGGAAGGGGAAGAATTTGACTCCAAAGAATAAATGTGGAAACCTGAACTAGAGGCACAATGACATCAATGGTCCAGTAATCCAATTTTTATACAGCATTTTATGGTACAAAAACTAGCCAAACATATCTCTTGGTCAGGGTCATAATATGCCATCCATACATATGTGGT